>NW_007248604.1:0-2284 GCF_000164805.1 Carlito syrichta
GAATTCATATGGAAACACAAACGTCCAAGAATAGCCAGAACAATTCTCAGCAAAGAAAACAAAGCAGGTGGTATCACATTACCAGGCCTCAAACTTTACTATAAAGCTACAATCATCAAAACAGCTTGGTATTGGTATAGGAATAGGCATATAGATCAATGGAATAGAATTGAGATTCCAGAAGCAAAACCTCAATTCCTCAACCAATTCATCTTCGACAAAGCCTCCACCACCTACCACTGGGGAGAGGAGAACCTATTCAGTAAATAGTGCTGGGAAAACTGGCTGACCACATGCAGAAGATTGAAACAGGACCCCTATCTATCCCCATGCACAAAGGTTAACTCCAAATGGATCAGAGACCTAAATGTAAAACCTCAAACCATAAGAACTTTAGAAAATGAAGGACATACCCTTATGGAAATTGAAACTGGCCTCCAATTCCTGAACAAAACCCAAAACCCGCAGGTCATAAGAGAGAGGATAGGCAAGTGGGACCTTATTAAACTGACAAGCTTCTGCAAAGCCAAAGAAACCATCAAGAGAGCAGGGAGACAGCCTACAGACTGGGAAAAAGTATTTGCCAACACCAGGTCAGACAAAGGTTTAACTTCTTTGATCTACAAGGAACTCAAACATGCTGAAAAGAAAAAAACAAACAACCCCATTATAAAATGGGCAAAAGATATGAACAGACACTTCACAAAGGAAGACATCCGAGCAGCCAACAGACATATGAAGAAAAGTTCAACCTCACTAATCATCAGGAAGACGCAAATCAAAACCACACTGAGATACCACCTAACTCCAGTCAGAATGGCAATTATCAACAACTCAAAAAATAACAGCTGCTGGAGAGGGTGTGGAGAAAAAGAACACTTCTACACTGTTGGTGGGAGTGTAAACTAGTGCAACCTCTGTGGAAAGCAGTGTGGCAATTCCTAAAAGCTTTAAATATCAACCTCCCATATGACCCCGCAATCCCCCTACTGGGAATATATCCGGAAGAACTCAAATCACTCTATAAAAAAGATACCTGCACACGTATGTTTATCGCAGCATTGTTCACAATAGCAAGAACCTGGAAGCAACCATGCTGCCCATCAAAAAAGGGCTGGATTAAAAAAATGTGGTACATATACATAATGGAATACTACGCAGTCATAAAAAAGAACAAAATCATGAATTTCGCAGCAACCTGGATGGAACTAGAGTCTATAATACTGAGTGACCTCTCACAAAAACAAAGGTCCAGGTATCACATATTCTCACTCATATAATGGACCTTGAACATCCAACCTAATACTATAAGAAAATGACTGACAGTAGTGGGAAACTATGGGAGGGGTGGGAGATGGGATTAATGGTAGCAAATATCTGTCTGGGGATGGGGAAGCACCTCTTATCAATAGGGTGCCTGAATGAAATGTATTTGTATACCTAACCCTTAACTGTACCCCACAACATCATAATAAAAAATATTGATTATAAAAAAAAAGAAAAGGATTGGCAGTAGCGGAAAACTGCTGGGGGGTAGGGAAGCAGGATTGGCAGTAGTGGGAATCTGCCTGGGGAAGGATGGGCACACATCATTAACAAGGGAACCTGCATATTGAACATTTGTATACCTAACCCTGAATTATACCCCACATCATTAAAATAAAAAATTAAAAGTTAAAAAAAATAAGCTTGTTAAAAAAAAACTAGTCACATGTCTCCATCTAGACACAAATGGACTTGGAAAATGTACTCCCTGGCTGGAAAGCTATTCTATGGTATTATAGAGAGAGCACAAATTTTGGTGGGTTATGTCTGCCACACCAAATAACAAGATATATTTCCTAAGCCATTGTTTTTTGTCATCATGCCTTTAATCATGCTATTTCTTTTGCCCAGAAAGCCCCCTCCCCTCCCACAAATCCTCTTTCTGCAGTTGGCAAATTCCTTCTCTAGAGCCCAGGAGAAAGCTTTCCTGTTCCAAGAGTCTTTCTGGGACCCTGACCCCATTTCTCTTCTCTGTGTACCTACAAGACTTTGGAGAGGTCATCAAAACCTTGTGTCTATTTTCAAACAGAAGAGGAACCCCAAATGGGCAGCACGGTACCTCAGACTTTGTATCCTCATTACACAGAATTGTATTTGATAAGCAGTCGGGGCTCAATAAACAGGGAAGGAAGGAGAAAAAGAAAGGAAGAAGGAAGAAAAGAAAGGAGAAAGGAGCCGGGCTCGGTGGCTCAGCCTGTAATCCCGCGCCTTGGGAGGCTGAGGTGAGTGGATTGCCTGA
>NW_007248604.1:2409-44480 GCF_000164805.1 Carlito syrichta
AAAAAAAAAAATAAAAATAAAAAAGAAAGGAGGGAGGGAGAACGGGGAAGGGAGCGAGGAGAGAGAGGGGGAGGAAGGAACTGTGACTTATGAAGGATGGTGGGAGGAACTTGCCCCCTCCAATCTGTTATTCTGTAATTAACAAGGGCAAGGAGACCTTCTCTAAGAGTTTTTGCTCCACTTAGAAGCCCAGGAGTTAGACATATGCCACTGCAGGCAATTGATGCTGTAATCTTTTTCTCTGAGTGTTTTTTATAGATGGCCTTTAACAGCTTGTAAATTAGCACTCCTTTGCTCTTTCAGTCTCTCTATTGACACTAAACAATTGTTGAAGTTCCATATCTGGAAGATGCCTGGGTTATTGTTTTGTTCTGAATGTAGTCAGTCTGTACTTGGTGGTATATAATTTAAAAGAACATAATTAAAACGAGCAGGAAAAAGCTGGACAAATTTATCACTATAAAAAGAAACTTTCAAAATGCAGTCTCACAATCTCTTTATTGACATTCTCAGGTTAAAATATTATGCTGAGTGGTACGTCAGTCTTGCTTCCCCACAAACTAGAGGAGGCATCTGACCAGGTGCAGGCAGCAGAGAAGCCTCACCTGCCTCAGCCCACAGTGACACAAGAGGCAGCTGCCCCACCCCACCCCCTCTAGAAGCCTGATTCAGAGTTTAGTTTGCACAGCCCAGGTAGAATTTGAACCGAGAACCACAGAGTGAGCCCTTGTCATGATATGCTGAGTAGAAAGTGAGAACTTGTGCAGGTCCTGAGGGCAGGCAGGTGGACAACAGGATTCCAGAGAGATTCCACTCTACCTAGCAGGGAGGACAAATCAAGTCCCTGGTTTTAGTCCTTACTTAGTCTCTAAGACAAGGCATAATAAACAATAAACAAAGGCTACTTAACCTTTGCTGGCCTTATTTTTGCCGTCTTTAAAAAGGAACTAACTGTATCAATCCTCCCCTGCCACCTCAGAGTGTTGCAAAAACCAGGTCAGACAAATGTATTCACATTAAGCCAGGAGTGACCTGCAAGAGAAGTGTTCAGATGTCCTTTGTACTCTGGGAGCTCTATGGCTTCCAGACACAGGTGCCACTCCACACTCACTCGCCTTAGGTTGTCCCTTCTGGCACCTCAGTCATTGCCCAAAGAAACAAAAACAACCCATTCAGAAAAGCTGCCGTGAACAATAGCTGGAGCATGAGCTGACAAATGTCCCACAACCCTAACAGTGGATAAGTGTTTGGCCAGGGTGCCATGGGGCTATTGCTGATAGCTATGATCCTGAAGTCTGATCCCGCATCTCACATCTTTGCCAGACTTTAGCCAGGGCCATCCCCCTAACAGTCAGTTGGTCTGATGCTTGATGCCTTGTTTTCAGCAGCTTTTCTTCCCAAGGCACGCTAGCTTCATTGATAAGTGTTGCTAGCTCTTTATCGACATCATTTTAGAATAGGTTGCCAAGGCAACAAGATTCAGGAATGTTTCTCATTACTGTACAGTCCCCGACAAAATGAGTGTCTACGTGTACATGGTTTCAACCAGTATTAGCTCTCCCCTCTCTCAGCTAGAACGCCAACACTTATAGTTTGCAACACACAGTTCGACGTGTAATTATATACCGTCTCCTAATAATTATACATTGTCTTAGTGAACAATACAGCTGTGGGCACCCATGCCAACACATATTAACAACCCCTACATTAACACCCTCCCTCGCTGATGGGCCAATAATACACATCTGTGGAAGTAATAAAGCCAAGATATTCACAAGAGTGTATCTACAGACTAAATCTACACCCTGGCTCCTTAACACTGTCTTAGCTTCTGTCATGTGAACCCCATGGTTTCCAGTGCTGGAATAGGCCAAAATATTATTGTTTTGTTTTACCCATTGGTTTTTCTAGAAAGTATTACTCTCGGTGTAACCAGGGTTTGACAAAGACCTAGTAAGCCCACTTAAACTGGAATAAATCCCTTCATATTTTCTAAAACTATAATTTTCTAAAACTACAACAGGAGTGAAACTATGTCAAAATAGTTTCCAGCTTCAGCACTGATGCTTCCCTAGGCTGATGTGCCTGCACTGAAGCCAGGACTATGAAACCTACACCAGCCTCCTAGAGACGTCAGATTTTGCTTTTCCTCTCTTCTGGGCTGTGAAGGAAATCCATGGTGACAGTAGAGTTGAAGGGGGAACATATAAATAATTAAAAATCTCCATGTGGATTATAACATACAGCTCTTTCTTCCCCCTATCACCTCCCTTTGCCCCTAAAAAAGCTTTAAAGGAGATAACTGAAGTACAGAAGCTCTGGGGTTGTGAAGCACTGAGTTGCATTTTAAAAGAATCGGTGGCTCTGGGTCATTTTAATCAAGTTGCATGTCAGCTTGCAAATTTTCCAAATTAGCTGTAGCTGGAGGAGAGCAAGATGCCGTTTTTCTTTTCTAAAGAATAAAAACAGATTGTTGTGACATGTTCTCAGTCATAATGACAGATTGGAGCTGCTGTTTGTGATACAAGTATAAAAACAAAGCAACTCCCCCCTCCCAAAAATTGTAACACTTGATTGATTTATTGAGATTTGGGCATCGCCCAGCTTGTCTGTGTTGTTGATGAAGTTCACAAGAATCTTCTCAAAAACCTGATGTAGACACAAAGACCAACTTAAAGACTGGGCAAGGAAGCCTCTTGGTCTTGAAGGCAAGTTTTAGGGATGCTTAGTTCAGATGCTGTTCAAATGTTGTTTCCTTGAAAAGATGGGAGAAGCGGAAAAGCAAAAGTTGCCACTCCCTCATCCCAGGCATCTCTCTGCTTCTGAGACAGGAATACTCCACAGAGTTATGTGAGCCATCCTGAATAAGGCTGGCTCTGTGCATCAAGCCAAGGGATCACTGCCCAGCCAGGGGTCTGTGTATCCCCCCATCAGTCCATGCAAAGGTCAATCCAACAACACATCTAGTCAGAATGGCTGTAGCATAGAAGACTGGTTTTTACAAACCAGACAGGAAGAGTTTTAGATCTGTCATTCATCTCAGAGCCAACCAGTAAACAATACAGCTTAAGATTTTTGGTTTCAGAATCCATAAATAGACTCTTGAATTAAAACTGTATAATATAAGGGAGGAAAGAAGGACCCAGGGAATAAATAATTATGAGATACACTGGAGCAATCCCTTAAAATGCCAAGAAGCCTCAAAATAAACAAGTCCATTTTCTTAATATCTCAGCTTCCCATACCAACTAAGTCTTATTTCTAAACCCATTCCTGTCTTAGTCCAATTTTGAGGGTTATCCCCTCCCCCAAAAGACTCAGAGACATGAGAATGAGTGAGTTTTCAAAGAATAGAAAATATGACAATAATGCCCTAAAATTGCAAAGATCTGAGGCACAAAAGAGAGCAAGAGATGCCAAGCGAGTAGAGAAAAAACAGGTCAGAATTAAGAAAAGAACTCAAGCTGGGCATGATGGATCACACCTATAATCCCAGCACTTTGGGAGGCAGAGACAAAAGGACTGCCTGAGCCCACGGGTTCGAGACCAGCCTGGGCAACTTGGTGAGACCTCGTCTCTACAATACGTCAAAAAATTAGCCAGGCCATGTTGGCACATACCTGTAGTTCCAGCTACTTGGAAGGCTGAGGTGGAAAGATTGCCTGAGCCCAGCACATCAAGGCTGCAGTGTCCTTTAAGTGTGCCACTGTGAGACTCCGACTCAAAAAAGAAAAAAGAACTCAGAGAGTTGAACGTCACAGAGGCCATCCGAGGAAAGAGTTTCTAGGAAGATGGCTTGTTAAGAGGATCCACAGTTACAGAGTACTGAGTGATGAGCACTAGACAGCTTAACCACTAGAGAGACACCCATGACCTTCAGGGTTGCTATCTGAGGAGAAGGTAGGAGAAGTGGCTACTGAAGAGGTTTAAGTTGCCCTGGGGGTGAGAAAGTATCCGCAGCAAATGTGGGTGACTGGTTAAGAAGCTCACCAGAGAAAAGTAGAATTGAGGGGAGGGGGTTACAGTTACATCAAGTGCATGTCCGGAAGCCTAGAAGGGACCAGTGGAGAGAAAGACAATCCCAGCAGGAATCCAGAGTTAAACCAAAAGGATGGTGCCTGAGGCCGGCTCTGTTGATGAGAATGTCCACCTCATCTTCTGAAACAGGGAGGGGAGGGCAGGTGACAGACCGGAAACAGATAAGAGAAGAGGGAGATGACCAGCGATCACTCCAGTGGGCCTTGATCATCTCAGAGAAAATGAAGGCCTGGCTGTCTGCCCAGTTGGGATGGGATGGGTAGCATGTGAGGGGAAGGGAGCATGTTTGCAAGCACTTTGGTGGGGACAGAATGGAAACTGCAAGGAGAAAGTTTGAGAGTCAGAGGCAGAGGATAAGAATCAAAGTGAGTGGAGTGAGACAATAAATGCATTAAAACCCTATCAAATCAGCAGTGGAAAATATTCCCAAGATCTCTCTCCCTTCTCACGCTTGCCTAAAATGAGACCACAGTCCAATCAGGCCTCCTAATATCCAATAAGATCAGTGGTGCGCAGGCAGTTCCTCGGGGCCCAAGTCCTGGACTCAAGGCTTAATGAGTCACCTGCTCGATATTTTCCACTTCAGGCCTTTGGCTTTCTGGGACCTCAGTCCACTCAGCTGCAAAATTGACTTACGGGATCATGTCAATCGCCAGATGCTGCAGAGCAGAACAGCGAGTCCAGCTTCTGCAGGTAAACGAACTGCCTTAAAGGAAACGAGCAGTGATTTCCCAGGGAGTCCCTTCGTAATATCGTTATAATGTCAGTTTTTGACAGCACAATGGTTTCAGTGGAAGACCCTGGAGCATCCTGTGGAAGTGCCTGAGCCATACTAAGATGATGTCAATGCATGCTACATTTCACATCTCATGCCTACAAAAACCCCACAGTGGGAGGACTCCGTTGCTCAAGCAAACTACCATGATGCTAGACTCTGGTGTGCATTTGACCTGTGGTAATCCCACGACCCCTTCAGGAATTCTAGATGGAAATCAGTCAATCTTGAGTTCAGAGAGTTTGAGTCAGCCAGTCCAGAGGGGAGTCTTCTAGGCTTCAGTTCCAAACTCCAGCAAGTTTGTGTACCCAAGAAGTTGTATCTTTCATTTCCTCTGCATTCTTCTCCAGGCAATAGTCATGGCATATGGAACTCTGGGCCTGGTATGTTTTATTGAGAGCCTTCTCTACGGCCTCCACTACACGCTTGGCACACATTATCTCATGTTATCTTCATCCCATGAGGTCGGTATTATCATTCTCTCTATATTTTTTAAGAGATGAGGTCTCTGTCTGTCACCCAGGCTGGAGTGCAGTGTTGCAACCATAGCTCACTGTAAGTTTGAATTCCTAGGCTCAAACAATCCTCTAGCCTCAGTCTCTCAAGTAGCTGGGACCAAAGGTACGTGCCACCACACACCCAGCAAATTTTTCGTAGAGATGGGATCTCACAATGTTGCCCTGACTGGTCTAGAACCCCTGGCCTCAAGTGATCCTCCTACCTTGACCTCCCAAAACACTAGGATTATAGGCATGAGACACCAGGTCCGGTTCAATTTCCCATTTTCACAGATGGAAAAAACTGAAGCTCAAGGAGATAGGGTCACTGGCCACGATCACATAGTCAGTCAGTGAAGAACTTGAACTGATGTCTGTGTGACTCCAAAGCACCTGCTCTTACCCATGACACTCTAGAATCACGACATCACAATGGGGGGATAGAGTGTAACCAAGCACATGGGGCTGGATCCCATTCCCAGTCAGGGGCAGATGAGGCCATCTATACCCCAGGAGCCCCACAGCCTCACCCAGATGATGATTAAAGAAAGGCTCCCTATCTGCACTCTCCCAGCCCCCAGAGTCATTAGTATCTGTCTATGAAAGCTGACTGGGTGGAGCAGACATGGAGTCTGAGCAAGAACAGATCACTTGTACATTCATGATGTGTCAGTATAACTTTCCTGGTAGCCTACGGGCTAACTACTGTGCACGGCCCTGCCAGCTGGACCTGGATTCTATGCCTCCATTTTCCTGGCTCACATATCCTCTCTCAGTTGACAGTGACAGCACTCCAGGGATGCTGTCCCAAGGCTAAGACTCTGTGTCCACTGTCTTCAGTAAATGAGCCCTGAAGAGAGAAGAAAACAGCATGCAGTGATACTTTAAAACACCAACCCATCTCACCTTCACAGCAACCCAGTAGATATTATCATCCCTATTTTAATGACAATGAAACGGAAGCTCACAGTGGTGCGATCACTTACCAGGTCCCACAGCTACTGATGGAGCCAGGATTTGATCCCATAATTCTCTACTCCAAAGTCTGAGCTTCCGGCCTGCTCTCCAATTCTCCCATCAGGACCACTCAGCACAGCAGCTCTGTGATCACACCCTGGCCTGTCCTTAGTCCTGCAAGAAGCTTGACCGGCCTGATTAGCTAATTCAGTATCCACATCATCCAGTCAATATGTTTGTTTGTTTGTTTGTTTGTTTGTTTGTTTGGTAGAAACAAACTTAATAAATGTGAGAAGAAAAATTTCTTTCAGAATAATTACAAATAACTTATGTAGATATTCTACCTTCCAGGAAAGCAAATTTCCATTCAAGTGTGGAGTGGGCCTAGAGAGTTCATTCCAAAGGATACAGTAAGGAAGGAGGAGGGGGAAAAGGAGTAACTACAGTGGAGAAACCTGGCCAAGTGATCAAGGTTAACATCCATAGTTATAAGTCACGTGGATAGTCATGTTCCTATCATACATGATGAGAATGGTCTTCCTCCCAAAAGTCCATAAACTCAACCCCAATTGAGGGACTTTCTACAAAATACTTGAACAGGATTCCTTGAAACTGTCAGATCATTAAAAACAAGTCTAAGAAGCTGTCACAGCAAAGAGGGGCCATGAAGACATGAATAAATGGAATGTGGTATCCGTAATGGGATCGTTACTTATTATCTTGGTGTCATACAGGGCTGCCAGATATCTGAGGTCCTAATGGAGGCAGGTTTCTCATTCAGATGAAGGAATCTGAAAACTTCACATGCAAACTGTCACCTGCCACTATTCCTTTCTTCAGATGGGTGAAGGAAGCCCGAATTTCATGTCATCCTGGAGTTGCATCTGCCACAGCTGGCCATTCCGCATGTGCTGGGAGCTCAGCTGAGCCAACCGGCCTGGGGCCAAGGCTGCAGGGGCAATATGTGTTTTAACAAGTGATTTTGAACCACCTTCCGGGTTATAAGGGGAACCAAAAGGAAACACAAATATATTACCTACCTTTAAAGGGGGGAGGGGAAAAATTGGCACACAAAACCACAGGCTGGCCCTGGCTCTGTGGAATGCAGGGCTGAGGGAGGGAGCAGGGCAGAGAATGGGAAGGGGAACAGGGAGATGGGCCTAGAATCCAGCAGCTTTTGGGTATGTGGTGCGAGGGGTCAGGTGGACAGGGCTGGGGGCACAGGTGGGGACAGGAGTAGGCTGGGTTCTTCCTTTCCCAAGAAGGAAGATGGGAGCTGGCTCTCTAGGGGAGCTGGGAGGGAGAAGAGGGCTTACAGAGACAGTGAGGGAGACAAAAGGGAAAGAATGTCCAGCCTGTAATCCCGCGCCTTTGGGAGGCTGAGGTGAGTGGATTTCCTGAGCCCGTGGGTTCGAGACCCGCCTGGGCAGCGAGACCTCATCTCTACAATAAATCAAAAAGTTAGCCGGGCGTGGTAGCGCGCCTGTAATTCCAGCTACTCGGAAGGCTGAGGCGGAAGGATCGCGGAGCCCAGCAGTTCGAGGTTGCGGTGACCGGGAGCGGCCACTGCACTCCAGTCTGGGCAACTGAGTGAGACTCCAACTCAAAAAAAAAAAAAAATGTTTAAACAGTAAAGGTGCAAGCAAAGAACGGCAGGGAAGAAATGGGAGGTGGGAGTCAGGGAGACAAAACTTGAAAAATGCACAGGGGACATGGGAGACTCATTGTTAGGAGTCCCTGGTAGGAATAAAGGAGAGGGCCCATAGGAACCTCCATCCTAGTCTTTGCCAAAGAGCTGAGGATGAGAGGGAGGGGTGCTGAGGCAAGCATTGGATTGCTCTGGATGATTTTTTTCTTAGCAACCAGTTTCTAGTGGGTGGAGACTGTGTGCCCCATCAGTACCCTTCTGGCTGCTGGTGGTGGCAAACAGGGGTTCTGTCTGCGGCAGTCTCCTGGACAAGGCAATGCAAGGCTGACACTCTGCTGACTCAGGAGAGCTAACAGGACTCCCAGAAAGGCCTGGAAAGACACAAATGCTGGGATAATCCTTGGCCAACCTGAAGAGCAGAGGAGAGTCAGGGCTGAATCCCCTAGGTCCCTCCTCTCCTGGCAATGACTCAGCAGAGAAGCCAAAGGAAAAATCCTAAAGGCCTCAAACTCCACTCTCCTGTCCTCCCTGAAAAATCGCATCACAAAAGGGGCACTCCAAACACAGATGTGTGGAGGGACAGCCTCTGCTGAGTAATGGAAATAATGACAGAGGACATGAATGGGAGGGATGAGGGATGCATTTCTCTACTGACAGGATTCAAACCTTAATTATCATTATTCCTATATTGAGTTTAGGCTAAACCTCTGGATTAGCCTGAAACGCAAGGTATGAAAATGTTTTTGCTTGAAACTTGCCTAAACTGAGAGAGAGAGAGAGAAAGAAAGGAAGGAAAGGAAGGGAGGAGGGAGGGAAAGAAGGAGGAGAAGAGACAGGGAGAGGGAGGGGGAAAAGAAAGAGAGAGAGGGGAGAGGCTTTTTCTTCAGAAGGTGTAGGCAGCATTTGTAGTTCTCCTCTTATCTCCATCTGAAGCAAATGCAGATGTTTAAGCCTCACTGCTCTGGAGAAGGTCATTACGTTTAATAATTAGTATAGCCAGGGCACTTACCTCTCAGAATAGATGCTGCATCTAACAACCATATGGCCCATCCTAGGCGTGGCAGCTGAGTCTTATTTACATGCACACAGCCTGGCTGAGTCTTGTTCACATGGCATGCATATACACACACATATCACTCATACCAGAAAGCCTTGCCCCAGTCAGCTCACTGCAGAAGGGCCAGGGACTAAATATCAGATACATTTCCAGTCTAATTTAGTGGGGCTTAGTGATTGTCTAAAAATAATGCTTCGAGTCAAGTTTCTTCAATTCTCTAGCTGCAGTTTCTAGACACAACTCCCCTGACCTTTTCAGATTCTTGCTATACAATTTGCCTCTTGTTCAAATAATTTGCAATTACCAGACACCAACTGGTTGCTGATAAAGGCTAAATGTAAAATACCACAGCATCTGATTTCAAAAGAAGGCTTAAGATTGTAGTAGTTACTTAACAATAAGGGATCAAGGAGATGGGAGAAAAAAACCTGGGTTTAATGATATATTAGATGGTACCATCACAACTATAAGACAAAATCTATTACCCATGGCTCTCAGGATGGAAACTCAAATCCATAGGGATGTATACACCGCTAGTTTTCTTTTAGAATCCTGCTGACAATTAGTTATTAGACCAGTTGTGAGGAGCAGAAACTAGATGACTAACCTATAATTTTTTCCTTCCTCTCCTCTGCCTGCACTCCTCCTCCTTCCCCTTCTTTTCTCTTTCCTTCTCCAACATGTCTGATCCATATTTATAATGGGCTCAGCACTCTACCCTCAAGGAACTTACATCCCACTGGGAGAAGACACACAGAAAATTCAGATAGAGTGAAGGGAAGTATTAGGCATTCCCTAGCATCTAAGAATCAATCTAGTCAGAGGAGAGTCAGATCCAGCTCCAGGAGGAAAGGGAGGACCCCTGAGGAAGTGCAAGCTCAACAGGACTTTGGAAGACAAGCAGCCTTGAGTGCTCTGAGTAAAGGGTCCCTGGGACTATGAAAGACTCAGGAAAGTGCAGGAGATGTTCAGTGCCCTCAGCCCAACAGCCATGAGGAGATAGGAGCTGAGTCCAACCCAGCACAACTCCTGGCTTGCTCATCGCCCTGCCACCTAGTACTACAAGGAACTCCAAGGTATCTAAGGTGCCACCTCTCCCATACAGGAAGGCGTGAGTGGGCTTTGAGAAGCTTCAAAAGAAAAGCTTCTTCTTTTTACCTGAAAAGCTGATCTGGAATTCCACAATTGGAATTTTATTCTTTGGAATCTAGAAGTCTTGCTTCCTTATTAAAGTGCAAAGTTCCCTGGAAAGCCCTGCCCCCAAGTTATCAGGGGGTCCAGGAGATGAGGTAGACAGCTGAGAGCACTTTCTGGTGGATCCCAGAGAGGTCAAGGGATCCTGGAAAAGGTCCTTGGAGGAGGGCAGAAAGAGGAGCAGAGTTGCTGAGAGCAAGAACTATACCCTCTAGTGTACAATGAAGTCAAAATGAGGGGGAAATGGCATTTTTTTTTCTTCTGTAATTTCAAGAGGGTAGCATTTGTAGTTCTCCCTTTATCTCCATCTGAAGCAAATGCAGACCGTAAGCCTCATGGCTTCAGAGCATTTTATTCTTTCATCCTTCAGACTGTATGGAGCACCTACTGTGTGCCAGGCGTTGTGACAGGCTGAGGCAGGAGGTGGGTGTCACAGAGCGTCTTCCTGCTCTCAGGTCACTTTGTGTGGTTGGAGCTTCTGGCGCTGGGGCCAGGGATCAAAGGTCCCAGGGCAGTGGGTGGTACCCTGCAGAAAAGCTCCCTGCAGCTGATTTTGCCCAAAGACCATGCCCAGTGCCCAGCAGAGAGGGCCGGACCGCCCTAACACACATCAGCAAACAGCACTTTGTCAAAAGGCTTACCTAAAACCTAGTGCCTGCAGGTTAAAAAATAAAATAAAATAAACCAACAGGTGAAATGAACATTAGAGTAGCAACCTGCCGAGTCTCTTAATCTGTCACTTAAATCTAAGGCTTTTAGCTATAATTGAACATCCTACTGTGACTATTATGAAGAGGAGGAGGAGGAGGTGTCGAAGTTGTGGTATGGAAGGGTGGAGGAAAAATAAATTTTCCTTCAAAACTAGTCAATAACAATGCCTGTGTGTTAAAGGGATAGAGTGCTGGTCTACTCACTGTAGAGGAAAACAATGCATTCAGGGCACTTAGGGAGGCAGCTGACTCACTGCAAAGGCGGACCATTATCCCATGTGAGTCTGGAGGACTGCTGGGAGGCCCCAGGACTGGAAGGTACCATTGACTTTTTATAAACTTGAAAAGAAGCCTCCTTGGCAGAAGACTATAAGCTCATCCCAACTGCTCAATCTTACTAAAAGAGCAAAGAAAAGGAAGGGAGGGGAGAGGGAGCAGGGAGAAAAGGAAAGAAGAAAAGTCCTCAATACAATGTAGCATCAAAAACTCCATTTACAAGCTCTGCGAAGATCACAGGGTATAGAGATGATTTTGTGAAGAACAAACCCTTTCAGACTAATCACCACCCAGCCTTCTGGGAGTTCAAGAGAGAGCAGCCGCTCCTTGCCTTTGGAATGAGAAAGCACCTTCAAAGTGTTTTGTCCCTCTAGAAAGGTAGTGTGATATAAATACAGGAGGCGGTTATAGTACCTGTATTACTATTATTATTTGACTGAATTGTCTTTGAGAGATTGTTCTCCTGACTAAGAGGGAAATTAGACTGAGGAGTGAATTGTTTCTGCACATTTCTTCTTTAGAGAAATTGCACTCCTGGGGTATAAAGAGACATAGTGAGAGGGTCTGAGGTGGATACCTCAGCAGGCAGACTCACTGCATCTTAATCTTCACCGAGAACCAACTTGAACACTAGATGTGTGACCTTGTGAGAAGTTGGGTCGAACTAAATTTGCTGTAACTCTCTTCAGAAAGGATCAAAATGAATATTGTACTCCTCATATCAAAGCTTTACCCAAGAGCACCAAGCGAGGGTCACTTTTCTGTCCATCCAGAGTTCCTGACTTTTAAGTGATTAGAACAGATCCTGAAACCGTTCCTTCCTCAAGAAGTGTGGTCAGACACAAGGCAAGCAGAGTGGTGACCTCCTTCAAACCTCTTTTGAATAACTGTCAGTCACTCAGCACACTCCCTTCAACTCATCCTGCCAGAAATACAACCATTGATGCCTTGTACGCAATTTGAATCTTAATTCTTCCCTACTGTAACACCTCCTTGATACCTTCGTTGTTAGGGGATGAGGCACGCTACAGGAGTGAAAGTGCCATGTAATTTAGGCTTACTCCTTAAAGCACTGAATCATAAAAAATAAACATGGAGTCTGGTTGTAGTGCATGCATTCCTGCTGAAATAGAGGACACTGCATACTTGAAATTTTATGATTCAGGTCATCATCTTGAATGAGAATTATACTGTATGGTTGTAATTCACATACAGTAGGTAATAAAAGGTTCAAAGTATTGGTGATTTCTGCTTGTCTGTCTGATGCCTTTAATGGAATCTGATTTTTTTAAGCATTACATGTTATTAACTACTTTTCTGTGAGTCTGCTCCACATTTATCAGGGTTGATGAAGCAAGTGCTAACAAGACATGGTTCAAGGTAAGAAGCTCCATTACAGAGGTCAGAAACCATGTGAGTAATTAGTTCCTAGATCTTTTGTGTAATGACAGTGGTGACCATGACACGGAGAAACAGCATATCAGGATTCTCGGTGTAAGCAAGAGAAACCAGGTCTGAGTCACTTGAGCCAGGAAAAAGAATTTATTGGAAGAATTCTAAATAGGTCCACTATTAAAGAAAGAGCTGAACAACTAGGTCCCAGGAAGGACTAAATGAGGCTACTTCGATAAGCAGGACTCAAGGACCCCCCCTCCAAGACAATAACGCTTCATGACTCTAGTCACTTTCAGTGCCTGTGTGTCTCTACTTAAGAGTGGATTCCTGGCAGAGAGGTAATTGGCCCATTTGGGTCTATCCCTTGGCCAAGAAGATGGAATTATGTGTTTGGCAGCCCCATAATAACTACAGAGAATGAAGAAGGGGCATTTCTCCAAAAGATAGGCAAGTTGGGTGGACAAAAAAACAGAAGTCCACTGGCGACAGCCTCTTGACACAGATCGATACATCTTCACATTTCCTAAAGTCTAGTTGCTCCTGGTTTTACCTCAATATGGCTTCCTGTCCCAAGAGTTTGCCTATACCTGTTCTTCCCTCAGAGGCCATGGTAGGCAGGATGTGCTCCCCTCCAAAGATGTTCATGCCCTAGTTCCCAGAACCTGTGAAAAGGGGGCCTTGAAGTTGTGATTAAAGTTATGGGCTATAAAATATAGAGGTTAGCCTGGATTATCTGGTGGGCCAGATGATGTAATCACATGAGTCAGACTCAGAAGGAAAAGTAGAAATTCTGAACATGAGAAGGTTGGATCCCCTGTTGCAGGAGAAGGGCCTCATGGAAAATATAAGAAGGAATTCAAGCAGCAGCTAGAAGCAAAGATCAACTTCTGACCGACAGCCAGCAAAGAAATAGGGACCTCAGTCCTACAACTGCAAGGAACTTCATTTAGCCAACAACCTGTATGAACCTAGACTCCGATTCATACTCACACATTCCAGAAAGAAACCTAGCCTTGTCCACATCTCTATTTTAGTTAAGAGTCATGAAGCAGAAGCCCTAGTTGGGCTACACCTGTACCTGAACTTCAGAACTACAGAACTATGAAATAATAATTTGAGTTGTTTTAAACCACTAAATTTGTGGCAACTGATTACAGCAACAATGGAAAAACCAATACAGAGGCCATGTAGATGTTTCTCCAACTATAGCATTAATACCAGCAACTCATGATTTTCTTGGTGACTATGGGAGGTAGGGGAGGATAACCCTTTTTTTTTTTTTCTCTATCATCAGCAATAACAACAACAAACAAAAAAACTGTTGCGCAGCTACCATGTGATAGGTACTTTATAGCCACTGTAATTTTTAATCCTCACCCCCTAAAAAAGATTTTACAGATTTAAACAGATCTCCATATCTGCATCCTAGAATATATGGACAGTAATAACGTCTACTTCAATTTTGTAAGGATTGACTAAAATACAGAGGTTGCAGAACTCACCAAATTCACACAAATAGTAAGAGAGAGAGCTGGGATCAACTCCATTCTGCCTGATCCAAACCGGTGTTTGTTCTACTAGGCCACACTGCCTCAACAGTACTACTATGGAATCACCTAAAATAACAGGTAGCTAAACTGATATCCACGATCACTTTATGGCCTGGAGATTGTCCAGTGTCTGAGACATACCAGCCAGTGGAAAGCGCACTGGACGAAGTCACCTGGGCAGGTCTCCACCTCTACCAGTAGATCTGTGCGGGCTGGGGACACACTGAGAGTTGCAGGCCGTTCTCTGTCCTCCTTGGGGGGGGGGGGAGTCAGGCTCGCTGGACTCTGGAATCTCCCCACACGTGCAAACTCCACGCAACCAGGATCATGTGGGGACCCATCTGACCCTAGGCGCGCGGGCTCACGCCCGGGGTCTCCCCATGAGGCTTTCTGTGGTCTGCAGCTCATCCTAAGAGTGCAACCTTGGGCTAGCAAAGTCGAGGGTTTTCCTCTTTCTTTCCAAGTTGAGTCTGACACGCGTAGCCAGCAAAACCACAGGTTTTCACACAACCCGAGCTGAGTCCGCCCCTCTGGCAACAGAGCTGTTCTCTCCATGTCGGGCCCCTGAGCCGGTGGGGAGGCTGGAGCGCTCTGCCCAGGGCCTTCTGGCCTTCTCACCAGAAGCTCCCCCAGCTTTTTGAAAATAAAAGCTTCTCGTTTTTTTATCTGCTTTGGGCAATTTAAAGTGCTTTGAAATGGCTGTCTTTGACTACTTTTTCCCAGTTTCCGCTTGTTTTGTGAAGAAGACTCACTGACCTCTCCTACTGCCCTAACCGGAAGTCCCGCCCACCCTCTGCTCGCCATGGCGGCCCCAGAGGCTGCGGTGGGATTCTCCCTCCACCGTTTTCACCGTCCCAGGCCAAAACTGTCCCGAGGAGGCAGCTGTCTATGCCCTTCAGAGCTATCGCCCAGAAAATCTCCTCTCACCTCTCCCAGCTCCCCTGGGATCGGCAAAATGAAGCCAGGATTTTGCAATAAACAGTATCTATTTCTGTCTCATGCATAACATCTAATATCAGAAAACGCACAAGTCTGGCTGCTGAAGCTTCAGCTTGGACTGTCACTCTGTGTTTTTCACTGCAGTTAATGAACCATCACTGCCCTCGAATACTTTGGCTCTTAGACTATTGGGGCCTACATTCCAAATTGGCTATCAATTTGCCACTGCAATGATAGGAAAGAACAAGAAAGAGCTTTGTTGGCATGGGTGCCCCCCTCCCCAAGCCTCATTCCTTGTAGCTGACAGCTTGGCCTCGGACCATTTTAGAGAAAGGACCAGACTGGTTTAGCCTGCTGCTTCTCTTTATTTTTGCTACATTATCCCTACATTATTATCCTCCTTTTGGAACTCTCAGAAAGTAAAGGAAAGCAACAGCCCCTCATGGCAATGGATGTGAAAGTCAGTTCGTGAGATGGTGACATTATTGCAAGCTGCTTGCAAGTCTAAATACCATCCAATTATTATTTATAGTCTGAATAAATAATACAAGTACAATCACTTTTCAAACACATGTACATCTTTATTGTAAAGTGCTGTTAAGTTTACGGTGGCTAGTGTTAGTGTACATTTTCTCTAATGTTGGATATGAAGATTACAGCTTCTATATCACCTGGAAAGAGGATAGGAGGTGGATGAAATCTATTGATGTTAGAAAGTATTCCTTGTTCTTGGATGGGCGCTGTGGCTCACACCTGTAATCCCAGCATTTTGGGAAGCAAAGGTAAGAGGGTTGCCTGAGCCCCAGGGTTCAAGATCAACCTGGAAAACTTGGTGAGACCTTGTCTCAACAATAAGTCAAACAATTAGCAGGGTGTGGTAGTGCACACCTGTGGCTCCAGCTGCTGGGGAACCTGAGGTGAAAGGATTAACTAATCCCAGCAGGTCGAGGCTACATAGCCATGATTGTGCATTGCACTCCAGTCTGGGCAACAGAGTGAGACTCTGACTCAAAAAAGAGAAAGAAAAATAAAAAGATAGAAATTTCTTTATTCTCAAAAAGATTGGGAATCACTGCTCCGGGGATACTGGATCTCTAGCCTTCTTGGGCCCAGGGAATAAGCAATATCAGAAACTGCGTCCCACGACCACCTCTGGCTCATGCCTATGACATTGGCCAACCGTTGAGTGTGGTAACCTTATAGAACAGAGTAGACACTGGTCTAGTAGTCTGAAGAAACAACTTCTACTGAAGTCTGCTATGAATTTGCTGAAAAATGTTGAGTCTTTTACTTCACTTGGACCTCCATTTATAAAACGATATCATTAAATGATGTCAAATACCCTTGCCAACTCAGCCAATCTTTGACTCAGCAAATTGTAATTCTAGGCATCTTGCACACATCTTCCTCCTCATAAACTCCAGAATGGCCACACATCTTTTCCAGATAATTGTATTTCCCAGCTGAGTGTAAACAGTCTCCCTACTTGGCTACTGGTCATAAAAATAAAGTGCAGTTCAGGGTATTCGTGGCCAAAAGCCTCAGGTAGAGGAACACACTTAACTTCACCTATCTCCACAACACCCACCATTTATTGAGCAGTTATTATGTGTCAGGCACACTGATAAGAGCTTTTTGTGTCATAAATCATTTGATCCCCCTTAACACCTTATAAGAGATCCTGTTATTTACCCTCCTTTACAGGTAAGAAAATTCTAAACCCTTCTCTGGCCTGGGTCTGCATCATCTTCTCATCCTCTAGATCATCTTCTCCTTACAGAGAAATAAAGTATGTATTTGTTCTTAGAATATAATTCATAAACATACACGCTATCACCATGTGGGTCCCTGACATGAAACACAGCAAGATCCAGGGAAGAAAATAAAAGGTTCATTTAACTACTACCATTTAACATTCCGTTCTCTGAAGCAAATGTCAAATGTCTATGTAATTATCCTTAACTCTCACTGACAGCAGGAAAGAGTTCAGTGATTTCAAGATTTGCCGCTCCTTTGAGTTAATCTTAAAAGGAGAACACATAAAGCAATCGGGAAGGCATAAACTGGACAAAATTCTTGGCAGCTGAAAGTCTTCAGTGATAAAAGAAATCATGACTTTTGCCACTGAGTCAATCAGTCCCATCCCTAACCCATCTGATAACTTCCTCAACCAGAACCCAACATCCCCCTCCAAAAAAAACTGGGCTCGCCCTGTGTATACTAAGTTAGTAAGCAAACAATGATTACACACAGGGTTGGTAATGTTGCTATGAAGTCATCCTTCATATATAATTCTTGTGTTTATAATATATGTATGATTATAAATTTGGAAAGTAATGTGGCAAAACTAAACAATAGTCGTTCTGTATACAAATCAGAAAAGAACAGATGTAAGAGAGAATTTAGGAAAAAGCTGCTGTCTACCAGTTTAGGACAAGCCAGGATGGATACCTGTAGACTGTGAACCACAAAACAGGTATGCAAGCTTCTGGTGGCCCAGTAATCAGAAATAGGTTAGAAACTAGAGTGAGAATTAGGAGGAGCTGGGTATGTCAGCCTTACGGCTAGGATGGACTAAAACATAGAGCTTCAGGTATCTGTCTCTGCTGGCTGCACTTTCCATTGCTTCAGCCTATGAGAGCCCCACACAGTTTCTGACACATCATCAGAATAACTAACATCTTACTTGTGAGTTCTTACTATAGGCCTGTCATCATATCAGGAACTTTGCTCACATCATTCTGATTTCAACCTCCCTGAACCCTGTGAAAAGAGTACTGCTGAGCACAGTGACTCCTGCCTGTAATTCCACCACTTTGGGAGGTCAAGGCAGGAGGATCACTTGACGCCAGGAATTTGAGACCAGCCTGGGCAACATGGTGAGATCCCGACTCTACAAATAATAATAAATTAGCCAGACATGGTGGTGCACACCTGTAATCCCAGCTACTCTGGAGGCTGAGACGGGCAAGATTGCTTGAGCCCAGGAGTTTAAGGTGACAGTGAGTTATGAGCCCACTTCACTCCAGTTGCCTAGGTGACAGAGTGAGAATTTGTCTCAAAAAAAAAAAAGTACTATTAGTCCTATTTTATAGATCAGAAAACCCAGGAACTAAGCACCTTGCTGAAAGACATGTACTGTACTTAGTAAGTGTTGAAGCAACCATTCCAACTGAGAAACTTTAATTCCAGAGCTTTGTGCCTGATTGCTGTGCTATGCTGTTTCTGTAAGCTTGCTGATTTTCCTTGAACTGGAAAAGGAAAAATGTGAAGATAGAGGAGTAAGCTGTCAAAGCTCAATTTTGTCAAACTCACGAATATTGTGTTGTGGTCTGGCCTGGGTGAGCAGGGGTAGTGGGAAGCAACAGGAATGAAACTGTCAGTGGGGACACTGGCTGCCCCACCCATACCAGAAGTGACCACCTGAGCACACAGGGATACACTCACAAGCACCTGGGGTGGGGGTAGGGATGCAGAACCCTCCTGACCTCTGAGAAAAAGGAATCTTTCTCAGGTAGAAGAAGGTGCTGTTGCCATGGCTACCACAAATTCTTGACCCAATCCTAGAGCAGTAACTTGAGTCCTAACTCAGAGAGGCCTGGTTTTCAGAAGAAAAAAAAAAAGGAAAGAAAGAAAAAAGAATCAGAGTCTTTCTCTAACCCAGTAGCCCTCCACAAAGGGGCAGTGTCTCTGCTGGGCTCACAAACTAAACAGATTAACCACAAATGCCCAGAAGCCGCTTAAAGGTGCCATGCAGAAGATGAAGCCTCCTTTCATACCTGACAGTATCCCAGATGGGCCTTGGTATGGCTTTACTAAGGAAACTGCCAGCATAAATACGACACGCTGTTCCAACAGCATCCGGTTCCAGTTGTGGGTCTCCTACAGCAGTCCGCAAATGCACCCTCACAATGCAGGCCTTTTCCTGGCTAGTCAATCTTCATTTATCCAAGCAAACTCAGCCTGGGCGACTCTGAGTGCCTTCCTACTCAGCCACTGCACTTCTGCCTGTAGCTTGGTGTGCTCCCCAAGCCCCCAGTTTAAATAGAGGTAGGGTTGTAATTCCTCTCCAATATGGCTTGCTCATTCTGTAAGAATTCAGTATAGGGAGTCCTGATGCCACCACCTTGTTCCCATAGTGGTTCCTGCTCCATTGTCGCCAACACATTGCCAGGCACACATAAAAGCACTGTCTACACATCTGGAAGGGCACCCCCAAACTCCTAGAGCCAGGGAACCACCTGCAAGAGCTTGCTCTTCCCATCAGATTGACTCCCACAGCCACCAAGCTATTCCAGAAGAAGGCCAGGAATTAAACAAACAGGATTCTGTTTTTCTGTCTTTTACCACTGCACTGAAGGGTCAACAAAAGCACTCAATGCCCAGAATGAAAAAAAAAAAAAATCTACCCAAATCCTAAAGCTTCCTGTACTTCAGAAGAGGTCAAAAATAGTGGAGCCAACTAATTAGAACCTGTTGACAATAGGTTCCATAATCCTTTATTTTTCTATTTATATCTTAGCTCATACAAAATTTATTAAAGCATTGAGCAATTCTAAATATGTGAAAGAATATATTTATCCTATTTTTGGACCCTGATGAGGGAAACTATTTTCACTTGTCTGCATTCAACTGCTGTTGTGTTTTTATTTTTCTGGAGAATTTTTGCTGCCATAGCTCATCTGAAAACTAACCACAGGAAAAGAGTAGAGTAGGCTTTATTACCAACTCTATAGGTGAGGCAGCAGAGACCATAGACTTCCACATGACCTCGTCAAGGACAGTGGTTCTGCTGTTCTCTCAAGATCGGACCAGAGCACAGTTCTAGTGGAGCTTAGTCTAGGTCTCTATCCAACTTCAGAATATCATAGTCTCCTGCTGGGCTCATGTCCTGGGTTGACCCGAGGTCTGAGTGAATTAAGGAGATAAGTTTTCCTTTCATAAACAGTATCAGTGATTGTCTTGAGGAAAGGGAACCAGGTGGCTAGAGCCAGGGGCAAGGGGGAGACTTCCTTTCTACTGTGATACCCTTTTGTGCCTTTGAATTGTGTACCATAATGAATCAACTATTCAGAAAATAATAGCATTAATTTGAAAAGCTTTCCTTTTATAAATCAATTTTATCCTGCCCCCAAATTATTGGAATTAAAACATGTTGTGATTATTGTGATCCTTACACCCAAAATGTGGGCTGTTAGCCCATATCACAGATGGGCGCACAGCCAAGCTCAAGTGGAATGAACTGAGAAGGAAGACACTGGATATTGGGTTATCCCACTACACCTAAAAGTTGCATAGTTCAACAGAAATAAAATAGCCAGCTCTTAATTATCTGTGTTAGTAAAGGAAAATCATGGGACAGGTAGTCTAAAATGTAAGTAAACATAAAAAGTTCAATTTAATTTATATTCAGCTTTGGAATGTGTTTGTACACTTTGGAATATGGATCTGTTTTCTGCCATGAACTTACAACACTGTGAACTAAATAAACCCAAAGGACTAAAATATTGGGAAACTGTCCATATTCTCCCTCTGTATCTCTTAGGATGCTTTTGGCTATAGGAAATAAAAATCCTAACTGAAGCTTACTGAGACAATGAGGACATTTGCTGTCTCACAGAACTGAGAAATGTCAGGTTAGGATCTCAGGCTTGTTTACCCAGCAGCTGAGCAATGTCCTCAAGATCCCAGGTCCTTCCATGACTTTTCTCTGCTGTACTCAGTCCTGGTTTCATCCTCAGGTAGTGTGGCAACAGGACTCCAGGTCTCACCTCCAGCTAAACAAGATCAAAAGGGAAAAAAGGAATCACCTTTTCACAGGACCAGGAAACCTCTCCCAGAATCTTCCCAGTCTCTCTCCATCCCCGACATTACTGCATGTCAGAACCAACCACTAACAGGGATACAGGATAATTGCAATGGACTTAGACTAACCAAAGGTGTATGTAACATCCATTACATACATTATTATTCCCCCCAAGAAGTCCTCCTGCAGTCATTCTGTGAAAGACATCACAGGAGAATAGACTTACTCTTTTTTTTATGAACTAACATTGAGCCTCAATTTACACAGAGATGCCTCCCTCCCACCTTCTTCTTTCTGGGTTTACACCTGCTGAAGAATGATAGGAAACTATGTATTTCAGTTTCAAGTTCTAGTTACTTGAGTGCTGTAAGTAATGAAAATAAGCATAAGATATTGTTCATATCATTGAAAGACATCTTAGACAGAGTAGGGGGTGAGTTTAGTAAGCCATTAAAAGCAAGATTTGCCATGAGGGAACACAATAATGGCAGCCAGCCTCATGCTCAGGGTGAATGTGTCTATCAGGATGGGTATGCAGTTTGTTATTATCATTTCCAAAAATCTACTGAGCCAAGAGTTCCAGAAAACTTCTGAGCCACTGGTATTTTTCAAGGCTAGTATCAGATGAGGTGTGTAGCATCCAGGTGTCTTTGATTCAAAGGCTCCTCACGTAGAGTGGGATGGGTAGGTCTCACCCTTGACAACTGCCCCCACCCCAGAGGCTCAGAAGTGGACACTCGGGGAGTGTTCTCATTAAAGGCAAACAGTCCTATGGGAGAAAAGATGGATTGATGTCACTAACTTGCTGAGATAATAACCACCTCTGCTGCACAAAAGCCCCAGTTGGAGGTTAAGAAGGGAATTGCCTGCCAGCAATTTACACTAGGCAGCTAAGAAATAAAACACAGTGTCAGATGGACCACTGAAAACCAGCATGGGAATCTGTTCCTTTTTTTTTTTCTGGAAAGGAACAGAAGGTACAGCCACTGGCCACATTTATTTTTGGAGCAGGAAGAAGGGAAAAGAAAATAAATAGAAAGAAAAAGATGTAGACATATGGATTGATCTGATTCAACCCTAGAGAAAAACATCCATCTCAACATGTCAGGGTTAAGAAGAGCCATATACTCGTGACCTGCACCATCAGAACTGCACAGTTTGGTCTTGCTTTGTAATAGCAGAAAGGGCAAGAATGTCAGGATGGGCTCATTCTAGAATCAAACATTGAAAAAGAAAAAGCCTGACGCCACATTGTGGGGGTTTTTTTGTTTTTGTTTTTGGGTTTTTTTTTTCTTTTTTGAGTCAGAGTCTCACTCTGTCACCCACACTGGAGTGCAGTGGCCGCTCCCGGCCACCGCAGCCTCGACCTGCTGGGCTCCGGCGATCATTCCGCCTCAGCCTTCCAAGTAGCCGGAACTACAGGCACGTGCTACCACGTCCGGCTAATTTTTTAATTTATTGTAGAGATGAGGTCTCGCCAAGTTGCCCAGGTGAGTCTCGAACCCGCGAGCTGAGGCAATCCACTCACCTCAGCCTCCCAAAACACTGGGATTACAGGCTGAGCCACCGACACACTGTGTTCTTGAACAATATTTCTCAGGCTTCAGTGTCCTATGAAGCAACTGGGAAGTCAGACAAATGCAGACTCTGACTCAGGAGGCCTGAGGCGAGGCCCAAGAGTCTGCATTTCTAACAAGCTCCCAGGTGACAATGATGCTGCCATCTGGGGAGTACATATTGTGTAGTCAGGTTCTAGGCTACCTATGAGAGAGTATAAGGTTCACTGAGCTAATGATTGATGGGATTTTAAGATGTGTAGATTTTTAAGACAGGAATAAAATTAAAAGTCAGCTAACATAGTGGTTCTCAAAATGTAGTCAAGGATCCTGAGGGATTCCTAAGACTCTATAAAGGTTCCATGAGATCAAAACTATTTTTGTAATAAACATAACATTTCCTTAAAATGTTAATTTATCTGTTTCACTCTCATTCTCTCACAAGTGTCCAATAGCGTTTTCCAGGGGGCTTTTGATATGTAATATCATAACAGACTAAATAGAGAAAGCTATTCTAAGAATCCAGCTGTCTTCTATTAAACCAGATAATTAAAACATTTGTAAAAATGTAGACAAAAAAGTTAGCTAGCAGAGACTAATATCCAGAGCATGTAAAAAAAATAACTCCTACAATCCAACAACAAAAAAGCTCAACTTAAAAACGAAAAAAGGACTTGAATAGACATTTCTCCAAAGAAGATATGCAGATGGCCAATAAGCACATGAAAAAATGTTCAAACTTCACTAACCATTAGAGAAATACAAATCAAAACCATAATGAGATACCTCTTACATTCGTTTGAATGGCTATTATCAAAAACCAAAAAATGCCGGGCTCGGTGGCTCAGCCTGTAATCCCGCGCCTTTGGGAGGCTGAGGTGAGTGGATTGCCTGAACCCGCGGGTTCCAGGCCCGCCTGGGCAACTTGGCGAGACCTCATCTCTACAATAAATCAAAAAATCAACCGGGCGTGTGGTAGCGCGCGCCCGTAGTTCCAGCTACTTGGAAGGCTGAGGCGGAAGGATCGCCAGAGTCCAGCAGGTCAAGGCTGTGGTGGCCGGGAGCAGCCAACGCACTCCAGTATGAGCAACAGAGTGAGACTCCAACTCAAAAAAAAAAAAATAACAAGTGTTGATTGAGGATGAGGAAAACTCATGTAAAATGCTGCAGCCATTATGGAAAACAACATGGCAGTTCCTCAGCAAAATGAAACATAGAATTACTGTATGATCCAGCAATTTCACTTCGTGGTATATGCAGAAAAGAACTGAAAGCAGGGACTCAGGCAAATATTTGTACACTAGTGTTCCTAGAACTATTATTTCACAATAGTCAGAAAGTAGAAGTAATCCAAATATCCACTGAAGTATGAATGGCTAAACCAAACATGGTATATACATGCGATGAAATGTAAGTGTAGCCTTAGAAAGGGAAATTCTGACATAGGCTACAACATAGATGAACCTTGAAGACACACTAAGTGAAATAAGCCATACACAAAAGGACAAATCTGTATGATTCTACTGTATTTGAGGTACCCAGAGCAGTCACATTTATAGCAACAGAAAGTAGAAGGGTAACTGGTATAAGAGCTGACACATGGACCAATGGAACAGAATAGAGAAACTAGAAATAAACCCAAACACCTACAATCAGCTGATCTTTGTCGAAGCAGACAAAAACATATACTGAGGAAAGGACACCATATTCAACAAATGGTAATTGGAAAATTGGATAGCTACATGCAGGAAAATGAAACTTAATCCCTATCTCTCCCCACATACAAAAATTAGCTCAAGATGGATTTTAAGACTTAAACATCAGACAGAAACCATAAAAATCCTAGAAGAAAACCTAGGAAAAACTCTTCTGGACATCGGCCAAAGCACAGAGTTTATGGCTAGAACTCCAAAAGCAAATGCAACAAAAACAAAAGTAAGACTTAATTAAATGAAAAAGTTCTGTACAGCAAAAGAAATAATCAGCAGAGCAAATAGGCAAACTACAGAATGGAAGATAGTCACAAAATATATACCTGACAAAGGCTGACAAAGGACTAATATCCACAATCTACAAAGAACTCAGACAAATCAGTAAGGAAAAAAAATAACCCCATGAAAAGTGGAAAAACAACATGAACAGACAACTCTCAAAAGATACATAAATGGCCAACAAACATACGAAAAAAAATGCTCACCATCACTCATAATCAGAAAAATGCAAACTAAAACCACAATGAGATACAACCTTACACCTGTCAGAATGGCCATTATTAAAAAATTAAAAAGCAGTCGATGCTGGTGCAGATACAGAGAAAAGGGGATGCTTGTACACTGTTGGTGGGAGTGTAAATTAGTACAACCTCTATGGAAATTGGTATGGAAATTTCTCAGACAACTAAAGTAGATCTACTATTTGATCCAACAATCCCACTATTAGGTATCTACCCAAAGGAACAGAGGTTGTTATATATAAAAAACACCTGTGGCCAGGCTTGGTGGCTCAGCCTGTAATCTCACACTTTGGGAGGCCAAGTTGAGTGGATTGCCTGAGCCCAGGAGTTTGCCTGAGCCCAAGGAGCCCAGCCAGGTCAACTTGGTGAGACCTTGTCTCTACAATTAGTAAAAAATTAGCCAGGTGTGGTAGCACATGCCTGTAGTTCCAGCTATTTGGAAGGCTGAGGCTGAAGGATCACCAGAGCTTAGCAGGTCGACACTGGGGTGACCATGAGCGTGCCACTGCACTCCAGCCTGGGCAACAGAATGAGACTCCAACTAAAAAAAAAAAAAAAAAGATACCTGCACCCACATGTTTGTCACAGCACAATTCACAATTGCTAAGATGAGGAATCAACCTAAATACCCATCTACTGATCATTGGGTAATGAAAATGTGGTATATACACTATGGAATACTGTTCAGAAAAAAAAAAAAAAGAATGAAATAATGTCTTTTGCAGCAACTTGGATGGAATTGGAGAACGTCATCCTAAGTTAACTAACTCAGGAACAGAAAACCAAACACCACATGTTCTTACTTATAAGTGGTATATATATATATATGCAAAGACATAGAGAATGGTAGAATGGACACTGGAGACTCAGAAGGGGAGAGGGGGGTGGACAAAATATCACCTATCGGGTACAATCGGATACAATGTGCCCAGGTGGGTGTGGTGGGCACACTTAAAGCCCAGACCAAAACTATTTGTACCCCACAAAGCTACTGAAATGTTTAAAATTCCTAGGGAAAAAAAAAAGAAAAAGAAAGTAGAAGGGTGGCTGCCAGGGGCTGAAAAGAAAGAATAAGTAGTTATTGTTTAATGGGTACAAAGTTTCAGTTTGAGAAAACAGGCAAGTTCTGAAGATGGAGTGGTGATGGTAGCACCACGATGTGAATGTACTTGATGCCAAAAACTATCCACCTAAAATTGGATAAATGGCAAATTTTATGTTGTATATATTTTACCCTAAGAAAAGAAAGTCAGCTAACTCGACTCTGGTTTTGTATATAAAAAGGGGGAGACAAAGGATTACTATAAAATGACTGCAACGGAGACCAGACAGAAACCCTGAGACATTACTCCCAATTTCGTGTTGTCCTCAGAACTCTAATGCTGAGTTACTTTGGAATACTGTACATGTGGGAAATGATGTGGTGAAGAGAGAAGAGGACCAGATACAGGAAACTGAGATTCTGACCGTAATTCTGTCACTCCTGGGTATGACACTTGAGATGAGTCCTTGACTTACCTGGGATTAGTCCTATTGTCAGCAAAATGTAGACACTGACAACATTCTCGTCAGTGAAATACAGAGACTGTCTCCCAAAATAGTTTGCTTAGAATACCAGTCTCAAGCGATATCTATGGGGGAAATATAGCTTTGTAGTCAAATATTTGAGAAATGCTGCAGAGTTCATCCTTCCCTTGGATAGTCACAAAGCACATTAGTGTATTAAAGACTCTGGGGTGTTCCATAGCATGGAAATCTGTTCATTTTCTTTACCTGCTATCTTTTTTTTTTTAAGATGTGGGACACAGTTCAGAATTAGGTATATAAGCGGTCATCATACAGTATTTACCCACTATCTTACTTTGAGCTCCCGAAGCAAATGCTGAAAAAAGGATTTGAGTATAAGTAGTTTATTTGGGAAGTGATGGAAACATGATAAGGAAATCAGGAAGAAGGGGAAGAAGAGGTAGCCTTAAAGGATAGTTACTAAATTAGCTGCCCTTGGGGCAACCAGAGCACAAGCCCACTAGGAAAATTCTAGAAGCCAGAGTAGGACACACAGTTCACTGATCACACCTAAGGGGAAAGGGAGCTAGGGTGTTTATACACCACCTCCCCTCAGTCATAGGTGAGGACTGCCTATGGTGAGTGTCAAGCCTGTGGCACTCCTGGCCCATTATTTAAGGACAGAACAACCCTCTTTGGCTTCACTAAGGCCCTAGACAAAGAGACACAGACTCAGGCTACTGGAAGTCAGTCTCTTTTGCTGAAGCAGCAAGGCCAAGGGGAGATAGTGTGGTACTGGCAGCGTCTTACATGACCCAAGAATGCTTCTACCCTTGTTTCTCAGCACCTAAAAATATTCTGTAGAACTTTGGAGAACGAGACAATCTCTAAGATCCCTCTAGCTCTATCCTAATGAACTCTGATTTTAAGTTACTTAAAAATAACTTAACAATGCCTGTTCAGAGCTGAATTCCCATTCTATTTCTCAGCCTTGACCCTACCAGCCATGTGCTAGATGAGGCTGGCCTCCTGCCAGGACTGGTGGAGGAACAGAGTTTGTCTCAGGGGACTGCTTTGGATCCCACCCCTCTCGTGCCTGGGATTCATGGGACTGTGTCTCAGGCTGCCCTCTCAAAGGTGAATGCGCCATCTGTGAGAAGCTGGCAATCTCTTCTTTAAACATACACACTTCTTTTAAAAAGGACAGCACTTGTCTAGGCTCCCAAGTTTGCATATTTGATTTATTTCCAACCGCAAACCGACCACCTGAAGTATTTTCTTGTGTTCAAAAAGAGAGTTCTTGTCTGACCCTGTGGACAATTTGAGGCCAGAGATTAGTCACTCAGGTCTAATATCATACCTGTTTGTAATGAAGAAAAGAAAGAAGGACAAATCCTTAACCAAGAAACCTGGACAATTCCTCTAGACAAATGGGCTGTCTTTAAAAGAAGTCGCATGCTGACGAACAGCCAGCCCCATCCAACCTTGCCGTCAGCGTTCTCTCTCAGAGCCAGGCAGTTTGAAGGCTTCCTTTGGGTAGAAAAAATTACATTGGCCTTGGTTCAAACCTCCTCACTTTCTTTAACTGACAAGTCTTAAAAAGAAATCAAGAACCAGAAAGAATTAGAGGTTTGCCTATTTTTCCTCACAGTCAGAGGCAGTTCTGCTTCTAGAATTCATCTTGACGTTCCATTTTCAATCTCTTTCTCCCTGCACGAACATATCAATAATTGTCCCATTATACACACACCTGAACTATATTTATAAAATGTGAGTATAAATTATCCTGAAAATTGTATTAACACTGTGAATAAACGTAAGGATGTTTATGTGGGACAGCAAACCAGTCTATTTCTAAATACCAAATGCCAACATGAAATCAATTCAAGTCAGTTCAGCCGAGAGCCCAGCTCTGTGCAGAGCGCTCAGGAGGCAGCAGGCTGGACTCAGTGGAACTGCTGTTTTTGTAGGCAGAAAAAGGTCAGATATTGACAATTTAATATGATTCAACCACATACAAAAAAATGAATTACACAGACCTCGGGTTCAAGGAGTTTGCAGTGCAGGAGGAAAGACAACATGTTGAGCTACCAAGGTTGAAACAAGGACTTTAAAATGTACAAGTAATGTGCTGAGGGGCTGAGAGGCTGTGGGGGTAACCAGGTCAGATTCATAAGGAAGCAGAGTTTTTGTCTTTGGATATTTAAAACAATCAAATATAACATAAGTATTTAGAAAAGAAAAAGTCCCCACAGTCCTACCCTCTAAAAGTCATTTACGTTACCAATCACTTAAAGTATTTTGGGGCCAGCCTCAGTGGCACAGCCTGTAATCCCAGAATTTTGGGAAGCCGAGGCGTGTGATAGCCTGAGCCTGTGAGTTCGAGACCAGCCTGGGCAACTTGGTGAGACCTCGTCTCTACAATAAATCAAAATATTAGCCGGGCATGGTAGCACACACCTGTAGTTCCGGCTACTTGGAAGGCTGAGAAGGAAGGATCGCCGGAACCCAGCAGGTTGACGCTGGGGTGGTTGTGAGTATGCCACTGCACTCCAGCCTGGGCAACAAAGTGAGACTCCAACTTGAAAAAAAAAGTATTTTTTTACTTTTTCTACATGTCTGCTTTTATTTCTTCTTTTCTAAAGAAAATTTGTTCCTACAGGGCGTATTGTTTTACAACCTGTTTTTTTTCCCCCACTTAACCATATACCTTGAACATCTTCCTATGCTATATCAGTCTCATCTTTCCTCACACTGCTGCATAGTATTCTGTTGTGAAGAGGTATCATAAGTTATTTACCCTCGCTGTGCATCAACATTTAGGCTGTTTTCACTTCTTGACGTTTCAAGCAAAGCTGCAGTGAACATCCTTGAGCTTAAACCTTTGCATCCTTACATCTTTTTTCCTAGTTTAAAACCCTCAAAATGAATTGTTTGATCAGAAGATACAAACATTTGACACGTAAACAACATTGTCAGGGCAGAGGAAATAGATTTTAAACTGGACTTTGAGGATCAGGAGGAAAAAAGGGAACAGAATTTTCCTAGAAAGAACCCAGCTGTAAGAGAAAGCAGCAATCTGACTCTCGTGACCTGCAATTTAGGGTAGTGGCAGATGAGGCCAAAAACGAGGCCAGGCTGCCACAACTCTTCATTGCAACTCAATTTCCATTCCTGAGATCCTTCTTCAAACTCATGCTTGTCACTGCTGTGAGTGGCTACGATCATGTTAAGAACAGGGGCTGTGGCTGTAGCCCTGCGTTATGTAGTATATCTACTTGAGGGTCACTCATGAAGAAGGCAGGATTTCCTCATTCCTAGTACCTAATCCTGAACCACTGTCCACAAAGGATGGGCCCATGGCTATCATCTGGGTTTGGACAGCCAGGGCTTGACTCAAGCTCCAATACTCACTGCCAGCGTGATCTTAGGCAAGAAATTCACCTCCTCTGTGCCTTCACAGATGAGTATTCCATTGTGAGGAGGCATCCACAGATGAGTGGGGATATTGACAGTACCACACTCTCTGGGGTTGTCATGAGAATCGACTGAGGTCATACCGACAAGGCCTTCAGAAGAAGGCCTGGTGCTTTCATGAGCCCCAGGCTTATCAGTTCATGTGGCTATTATTATCCTATGCAGGGCCATCTTTAGCCTCTCTCCCTTTTAGTGACAGTGATTCAACAGTTCATAGTGCACAGTAAAGGCACAAGCGTGGCCATCAGCATCCTGGGCTCAAGTGTAAGATGGAGATGATACCATCTATCTGCCAGGGCTGTTGTGAGAATTTGTGATGAGACATGTGAAGGACCTAACAAGAGCTGTTAGCTGTTAATACTAATGCTGCTGATGTCATCAATGTCCCTTCGCTGATACAGTTGCACACCTGTGTCTCTTCCATGTCTTCAAAGGACATTAATTCTCTGGGCCACTCTAAGGTGACTAACAGAACCAAAGTCTGTACTGGATCATCATTTATCAAGTAATAGAGTAAAACGTGCTTAAGGTGGACAGTGGTAGTCTAGAAATCAAGGATCCCATGATGGAACAGAAGTGAAGGTGATTTATACAATAGTGACATAATTGATAAGACCAAGTAGAGTCTTGCCTATGTCCTTTCTTTTTCCTTGGGGTCATCCCTTAAATTTAAAAATCGAGAAAGTGTTGAGAGAGAAGGGAATGCCCTCAGAGGCAGAGGAGAATTTAAGAGACAAAGAGTGTGTGAACCCAAGTCCTAGGGGTATGCAAAGTCTTTCCCAAGGACATGTGGGCACAGATGGTGAGAGGAATTGAGTTCCACGTCCTCAATTTCCATGCATTAATCTCCCTGAGGAAGTGTCTGTAGCCAAAGGTCTGGAGATTTGTCTTCCTCCCTCCCCTTCACAAGTGTCCAACTCCCGTCAGCCGTTATTTTGTTGTTGTTGTTGTTGTTGTTGTTAACCATTTCCACAGTGCATATATTGTCTATATTGGGGCATGATTTTGCTCAGAGGAGAGTTTTGCAAGATGCCTGCAGGGAGAGCAAGGAAAGGATGTGCTCTGTAAATGTCAAGAAACCAGGAAAGACTTTCTGACATCCTGTGTGTGATGAGAGATAGCCCGATCAGGGCTTTTATTACACTCTGTCTGATCAGTGTATCAGACGGGATCCCACCACGCACTGGGCTGTATTGTGTAATCGATGGTAAGTTGTCAAAAATGATTTTTTAAATGAATTGCTTAGACTACACTGTGCCTTGAGAAAAATGGCCCTGTATTCAGAAAATCTCATTTTTTAGAGAAGCAATTTTAGTAGCTAAATATTTGAATGTAGTTAAATATTTATAGATTCACAACGTTAAATATTCAGGTTACCTCTGGTAGGCAGATGTTTCTTATCGTCAGTCATAGACTCGCAGATTCATGTATCTCTCATTACCTGCTTCTTCAGTTATTCTTGTAAGTCTTTTCAAATTATCGAATTGCTCCTGCAACCAGGACATTTTTATCAACACCTAATTAAAAGGCTCATCTTCCAATGTGCTGTGCCTAGAACCAAAAGTAATAGTCTAGCACTCTAACCCTTCCTTGGCTTGGTCATTGTCCCACCCCGCTCCTTGCCTTCATTGTCATAACCAACCACCTCCAGCTCCAGCCCTGAGCTCTGTGTTACTTGTTCCTTCTGACCCACCTTGTCTTCATCCCCTCAGGCTGTTATAACAAAATACTTGAGATTGGATGGCTTGTAAACAACAGAAATGTCTTGGTCACAGTTCTGGAGGCTGGGAATCCCAAGACCAGGATACTAGTAGATTTGATGTGGTGAGGGCTCATTTCTTGATTCATAGAGAGTGCCTTCTTGCTGTGTTCTCACAAGGCAGAAGAGTGAGTTAGCTCTCTAGGGTCACTCTTATAAGTACACTAATCACATTCATGAGGTCTCCACCCTCATCACCTAGTCACCTCTGAGAGGGTCCACCTCCTAATACCATCAACTTGGGGGTGAAGATTTTGACATATGAATTTGAGGGGGACACAAACATTTAAACCATAGCACTTCTACTCTTCCGTCCAACTGCAAAAGGAAGAGTCAGCTGCCCTGTAGGTCTTCTTCCTCAGCAGGAGCCAGAGAACATAACTAAGGAAAAGCACTAAGACTGAGATTAGTTATCCACTTAATCACCTATTTGGTTATATGTGACCCAGATAAGTCCACTTCATATGCCTTCATTCTTCTCACCACTCCCCCTCTCACCCTGGCCTTAAAGTGAACTCCCAGAGAAATGAATATGAGATGCAAATAGAGTCTGTACAACACACAGAGCTGTTGGTTCTAGTCCCTAATGTCCCTGACACTACCTTTGTTTCATCTTTCTCTTCAATTCTGCAAACTCATGTCCTCCTTGTTAGTCTCTTTTTTGATTAAGTTAGTTTGAGTTGGCTTTCTGTTCATACATCACACACTTTAATCATGAACAAGTATGCAGTGAATGAACTTTTTTTTTTTTTCATTAATCAGTATTTTTATTATGGTTTTGTGGGGTACAGTTAAGGGTTAGGTGTACAATGACGTTACATTCAGGCACCCTGTAGATAAGAAGTGTTTTCCCATCCCCCGACTGAATGAACTTTTGTTGCTTACCATCCCACTGAATATATTTTAATATATATTAAGAATAGTTAAGGGGTCTCAGTTGCATTTTTCCACAAAACAGTAAGACCACTCTGATATGTACTACCTGCCAAGAATGCAGAGATTGATGAACTGCTCATTCACCAGAGTCAGCACACATTTGTTGGGTACCTGATGTAAGTCACTACCCTTATGAGCTTGCTATCCTAAGAGGGCACTCACCACTAATTATGACAACTATCATAAGAGAAGAAATACTTGCTACAGGTGAGAGGCAATGATACCCCATTGTGGAAACAGGAAAGGCTCATGATTGGGGAGGCATCTTAGCTGGGTCCTGAAGCATAGCTAGGGTTCCAGCAGGCAAAGATCATCAAAAGGCACATTCCAGCCAAAAGCCTGGGAGAAGAGAAAGAAGAGGAGTAAAAATATACAGGGCAAGCTCGCAGACCAGCGATACCTGATCTGGAGGAAGCACAGGACATATGAGCGTTGAGCTGTGGGAGAAAATACAGGGAAGGAAGGCATGGCCTCATGGCAGAGGGGGACCTAACTTGTGCTAGGCCAAGAGCATTCCCTTAATTTAATAGACAATGGAAAGAACTCTCAAAATGTTTCTGAGTCACGGAATGATGCGATCTGAGCTATACTTGAAGAAGATTAATCCAGCAACCTTATGTGGGATGATTTCAAAGGCAGAGGGAATGGGGGCAGAGGGCTAGTAAGAAAGCAGATGCAATAATTTTAGGCAAGAGATAATGAAAGATTGACCTATGACAGTAGAGAGGGGAAGGAGGAAATTGATGGATGAAAGAGATACTGTAGAAGTAGGAAACGGACACGATTTGACAACTTTAAGTATGAACTCCTTCACAAACGTGCGTGTCATTCTTATTTGGTGTTACTTTGGGTAGTCAAGATTTACAGACCGTCTGTCATTAATGTTAATGAGTTAGTCAGATTTTATCCTCATTTAAAACAGGCTACTGAAATCACAGAGACCCCATGCTCACAGGACTGTGCAGTAAGGGAATATCACAGGGCCAGGTGTCATCCACTTAGTGCAATACCCAAAACAACACCGGACTCCTATACCCCCAACACCTTCCCAAGTAAAACACCTTGGCAGGTACCTGAGCTATCACTATGTTCGTGAGTTGTCCTAAGGTCCAGCAGGGCTGTGTTGTACTCAGAGGCAAACCTGCCTCAGAGCCCCACCCCTGCCCTAGGAGCAAACCCAAGGCTCAGGATAGGGACAGAGAATTATCTGTAGAAAGCAGGAATTGGAGCTGTCCATTTCTCACCCACATCCCTAGCACCCAGCACAGAGTTGGTATGTAGTACTGCACGGTAAGTGAATGAAGATAAAATGCAATAATTGAATGAGACACAGAATTTCTAGAATGTCCAAGCCCTGTGGAGGCTCCAGCAGTTGCCACTTTACTCCCTCCACCAGCACCATATTCCTGCACATCTTCTGAAGCACCCAGAAAAACTGAGCTTTCAGTGACAGCCTGAAGGTGGAGGAACATGACCTCCATTCCAGGAGAGGGGTGGGAGAGGAGGGCTTGCAGGGTGGTGATCCACTCCTGCTCCACCCCCACTGACCCAGAAGGCTGTGATACTTGTTCTCTCAAGGGTAGACAGAAGAACTGAATATATTAAATAATCGTTTTTTAATTTAAGTTGGTAAAGCATTTGGGAGTATCAACAGCTTGAACAACTCTCGCAACCAAATCACATTCAAGGCGCCCACCACAGTGACTGCTTATGTCTCAACACTTGTTTTTTTCCTTATCATCCCTCTACTGCTTCAAGCTATGATTTGATGAATCTCGGTGCCAGAAAAAAGCAAAACTTATTAAAATTATGCTGTCAAACTGTTGTAATTTTGCTTCATTGTGCTTTCAGCTGGTTAAAAACAAAGTTCCCTCCCCAACCTTGAGCCCTAAGCTTGGAAACAATATCTGCCTCGGGTCCTTCTGCTCCTTTCTTGTGCAAACAGAAGTTTCTCATATAATATTGTGGTGTACAAAGATCCAGAGAGAGAAATCCCCTGACTACATGTGGGTCATTACTGTACATGTGAAGCATTTTGAGACTGAAAATCTACAGCAATCAGAATTCTGCCACACCACATCACAGGAGGAGCCCTGGGAAAAGGCCCCAGCAAAAGACCTTGATTTCGATTAGACTCTGACCATGTCAATGACCTTGGCCCTGCAGAAAAACGGAATGGAAGAAATTCACGAACTTTCAAGGTGATACTACAAGATCCTAGACTGTGGAAGGTATGGGCTTCCCAGTCTTTTGGGGGTGAGAAAAGGTTATTATTATCAAATGGTAACTTTACCCTTCCCTGGAGACCAGGTGGACACTGGAGAGCCTAGGCCTTCATGACTGACTGAACTAAGTCTATTCAAGAAGGAGCTGATGAGAGAGCCTCTGGGGAACCATGCCAGGCAATGTTGGCAAAGAAATGTTTGGGGGCCTGTTAAGCAGAAGCACCCAAATGAGTTGGAGCCAGAACCTCAGTGAAACTAAAATCAGGAATCAGCACTCTGTGATTACATTCGTTTCCTTCCTCTTGTATTTCTGTGTCACCTGATTTGTATTTGTTTTTCTAATACATGTTTTAATAAGATTCCCTTGGGAAGAGTCCAACATTTCTTCAGCTGAACTAAGGGCAGAGAGGATGCAGACATCTGGACCCACACCCACAGAGTTCAGGCAACCTTTTTCCACTAGCACTGGGAGGAGTGGTGGCCATGGCAGCAACTCAAGTAGAAATGGGAGAGCAAGCAGAAGAGCCTGAGGCAGGCAAGAAAACAAAGTGTGGGGGCCAGAAATTAGAGCCCCTCCTAGGATCGCTCTCTTCCTGGAGTGTTTCCTCCAGTCTTTACACTGAATGTACTGAAGAATGTGGGCTATAGATGAGGGAGAGAGAAGAGTATTAAGAGCATGAACTCTGTGCTCAAGCAGAACTGGGCTCAAGGACTTCGCTCTGCCACCCTTGGCTGGGTGACCTTGGACACAGCATTGAATGCCCCCAAGCCTCTATTCTTTCATTTGTTAAAGGGATGTGACACAAGTACCTACCTCTTGGAAAGTTGTTACTGGAATTAAATGAGGCGATAGATATACAAGTTGAGTGGACTTGTGTGGTTCACCATCCAGCCTCTCAACCCTACCTCTGCTGGGAAAGCATCCCTGTTCTTTCAGGGAGCTACACTTCCTCCCACACTTTTGCCATGGTGTCTAAATGAGAGATGCTACCTTTTCACAGGTCCTTAATGACGGTGACTGACCAAGAGGTGATCCCCATTCTGGGGGGCAAGAACACAGCATCAATAAGGGTGCCTGATCTCAAACCAGGCACAGTGGGGACCAAAGGAAGACCCAAACTCTACCTGCATGATGACCACTTGTATGCCTAATCCTGAATTGTACTCCACATCTTTAAAATAAAATAAAAATAAAAATTGTTTTTAAAAAAGACATGATCAACCAGGCTCGGTGGCTCAGGCTATAATCCCATGCCTTTGGGAGGCTGAGGTGAGTGGATTGCCTGAGCCCGCGGGTTCGAGACCTGCCTGGGCAGTGAGACCTCATCTCTACAATAAATCAAAAAATTAGCCGGGCGTGGCAGCGCATGCCTGTAATTCCGGCTACTTGGAAGGCTGAGGCAGAAGGATCGCCGGAGCCCAGCAGGTCAACGCTGCGGTGGCCATTAGCGGCCACTGCACTTCAGTCTGGGCGACAGAGTGAGACTCCAACTCAAAAATAAATAAATAAATAAAAAATAAATAAAAAAGACATGATCCCCATTCCAAGCTACGCCAAGCACATTATACACCCATAATTGCCATCATTGGTCCAAGGATGGGCATGTGTCCTAAGCAAGTCACTGGGACTCTTCAGAAGAAACGTGGAGTGCAGATGTTGAAGTCCCTGGCTCTGGTTCCACTGTCATTCTACGCTTTGGCTGTATGCTAATTTGAATTGTGGTTATATCACATCCAACCAAAAGAATCCTGTATAAGCCAGACAGGGGGGTATTTAAAATGAGTGTCTAAAATGTGGAACTGGTTGAGTTAAGGTGGATATGTGATTTTTGACACATCTGCAAATTCTTTGGCACTCCTTCCGTCAAAAGGCAGAGTCTCTATTGCTTCCTCTTGAAGCTGAGCAGGTCTTGGTGACTGCCTGGATGAACAGAATGTGGTAGAAATGACACTGTATGATGTCTGAGGTTAGAAAAGAAAAAGCCTCAGAGTTTCTGTCAGTTTCTCTTGAGACTCACCCTGGGAGGCTTCAGTCACCACATAAGAAATCCAGATCCCGGAGGCTGCCATATGGAGGGACCACATGGAGGGAGTTGCCCGAGGATCCTCAGCTGTTGGAGTCTTCCCAGCTCAGGCATGTCCTCGTGAGATGAAGAAGGCTTTGAGAGAACCCTGAGCTCGGCCTCTGTCTGAGCCTGTGAGTGAGGACTGCCTAGACGAGCCCAGTCAACACCCAGAATCATGAGCAAAATAAATGATTGTTATTACTTTAACTACTGTCTAGGATGGTTTGTTGTGCCGGAGCACATAGCCAGAATAGTAAGTGGAAGACAGTCAGGATCTCTTCCCTTTGATAGTAATCTCTAGTAAGAATCAGTCACACTGTTTGTTAAACGATTGTCTGCTGTGTCTAGGGACTCAGCCCACCGAGACCAGAGCTTTAGGGACCTGGGCAAATTGAGAACAATTAAATGAGTCATATTACCTATAAGTTGCAGGATCTTAAGAAGCTGCTTCTGCATATTTGTATATCTAACCCTTAACTGTACCCCACAATATCATAATAAAAAATATTGATTATAAAAATAAAAAAATTAAATTAAATTAAATTAAAATAAAATTTAAAAATAGAAATAAAAAAGAAGCTGCTTCTGGAACTGATAAAAAGGAATGGATGGATATCACTAAAGATCTAGAATGGTCCGTAGGAGTTAGACATGACTTTGAAACATTTCAAAATGCTGAGGAAGTGCTGAGCCAAGGTGGAAGAATCGCATGAGCTCGGGAGTTCGAAGCCAGCCTGGGCAACTAATAAGATCCTGACACTACAAAAAAAAAAAAAAATCTATAAATTATCCAGGCACGGTAGTGTAAGCTTTTAGTCTCAGCTACTCGGGAAACTGAGGCAGAGGATCGCCTGAGCCCAGGAAGTCAAAGACTTTGGTGAGCTATGATAATGCCACTACACTCCAGCCTGGGTGACAGAGTGAGATCCTGACTCAAAAAAAAAAGTTAAGGAAATAAGTATGCACATAATTTTTCCAGGGGATAGTTGCATTAAATTGAATGAGTCAATTCTGAAAATGCCTCAGAAGTGTGTGTTTGTGTGTGTGTGTGTGTGTGTGTGTGTGTGTGTGTGTGTGTGTACATTCACACCCAGGCACTGAATAGCCAAGGGTGTGAACTTAATAGATTTGTTTTTCTCTTTACCCAGTACTTCTCCTTGCTTCTGAAAACAAAAACAAAAACAAAACCTTTCTCTTCTCCCCTCAGGCCCACCCTAAGGAGTACCCTTCCCCCTGCCCATTCACTAGAAGATCTGGAGCTACTATTATCTTACAATGTTCGGCTTCACTTATCACAACTGGTCAGGAGGTAAAACAAGCCCCAGCTGGGCCTCTCAGAGGTCTTCCCAGTATTGCTCATTCTTGAGCAGGCATGGAAATAGTGAGGAAGAGGGAGAAAGCTTTACCCTCTACACATGAATCTGTAAAGATGTAAGACCAAATCTGACAGTGAAAATGATTCTAACCTCCTGCAGGATGAAGCCAACATACAGAGAAAAGAATTGGTGGGAGACCAGAAAGCCCGTATGGTGCTTGAGTACATACCTTTCCCACCACTGATTTACATCAACCAAAAATTCACAGCCAAAGCTATTTGTTTTGATCATCTGCAGTCAAAAGAATCTTTTAACCCAATTCCAAGGCCATAGAAAGCATAAATTCTTTTTTTTCCCAATAAATGCTTTTCAAACCTGTTTTCCACTGCTGTGCTTCCAGCAAGGAGAAAAGTCAACTACGCATGAGAAAAGTGTTCAAAGCCACACTCCACCGGGGCTCAGTGGGCCACAAAGCCAGTTCACTCCATCAGCCTACTAGAAAGCCCTAAAATGTAAGAATGCTCAGCTCTCACCCCAAGCCCCTGAATAAGAATCGTCAGGGATAGGGCCTGGATATTTGTGTATTATTAAAATTCCATGGTTGGACTTCCGATTAAATAAACACAGGTGTTTATCTCCACTTCCTTCTAAAACCTGATAAAATGACAGCAAAAGAATTAAGGAGCTAAAAATACACAAAAGCAAAAAGAACAGGAAAAGAGCCAACAGCAGATGAGAAATGTCAGTAACATTTTGTACCATGGAAACTGCACGGAAGAGTCAACAAAGAAAACCAAATCTAAGCACCCGTGGGAAGGCAATCCTGTTTGTACCACAGGACCCCAGAAAGACACAGGAATTGATAATACGTACCAGGTACCCTGAAGGTGGAGGGGCACGTTAGGCACGTTAGGGCTGAAACAGGAGGATTTGTCACAAGTCTGTGTAAGAAGCAGTTTGTGCCCAGATGAATGTTCCATCCACATAGCCAGGCAATTTCCACCCCTCCCACCCCTGCCCAACAAGCACCCCTCCCACCCCTGCCCAACAGAAGATGAGGTTCACTGTCTGGGAAGGATCTACACGCTAGGTGCTGGAATCTGGAACTTAGACACAGGTGAGGGCAAGGTGAGATGTCCCCGAGCACAAGAGAATTAAAGAAAATACTGCTGGTTAAAAGGAGAAAACCCCCTACCCTCTTCCCTTCCTACTCCCCTAGTGCTAGAAATAAATGTAAACCCCCAAGGTAAACGTGTACAGAGGACTTTTCTTGGAGAAAACTGACAAGGCCCAAGAAGAAGACCCACAGGTAAAGATATCTGGGTGTCCTCAACACAAAGCCAAACCCCCACTCACTGGCCATGCCAGTTCATAGTCCTACTCATGCACTCCAAGCTTTCTCTTAGCTTTTCAGAGGCTCACACTTAATTGTGACAACCAGAGACCCCCAACATGTGAGAAAAACTACTTCAGGAAAAGAGAGCCCAAACCACCATGCAGGACAAAGACATCTGCAAGAAGTAAGGCAATGCAAAAGAAGAAGAAATACTTCTTTAAAAACTGTAATTAATATCCTCACAGATAGCAGATGATATGACAGCAATGAAACTAAAATGAAACACTATTTTTAAGCATTTGAGAATAAGAAAGATTATGGTAGAGTAAAAGAAGAAGAAGATAAAGTTGTGAAAAACTCACATAAATTAGAATTTTTTTAATGAAAAATCAAAGAGAAAGGATAAATGGCCATTCAAACAATATTCCAAAAAGGGAAAGCATAGAGGAAAAAGATTGACCAAAAATATTATTAGAACTAAGGACATGCATTTCCCTTTCATCATGATAGGAGGTGAAAAACCCAATCTCAAAATCCCAAAACCACTGGGTAACTGTTCATTTTATCTTTACAATACTTACATTCACAGAAAATACGTGGGGATAGTAACTACTACTTACCAAGAACTTGCTCTATGCCAGATACTTGCTGTGTTTTATACATCTTATATCTCATTTAATCTTCATGGCAATCCTGTGAAGTATATACTATTATTTTTCCCACTTGCAGATGAAAAAACTAAGATTCAAAGAAGTGATTCAGGGGCTATTATTTCAACTCCAAACTGTGTGTCCTAATCATTATGTGTATCTGTAAATACAAACTGCTTATATGTATGTACACACACACACACACACACACACACAAAGATCGTTTGTTATCTGTGCCACCCCTTGCTCTTACCTCTCGGGTAACTGCTAACAAGTTTCAACATTTGCTTTTTTTTTTCTTAACTTTTCAGAAAGACAGTCCTTTGTGCCACTTCACATTCTCGATTTTTAACCAAATTGGTCATTTTCTGCTTTCCATTTGGAAACTTTGCACATAGAAGTGTGAAAAAATAGATCAGTCCTTGGGTTTGTCATACAGACTATATGGCTTTTTAACCTCCCAGTTATTCTTTGGAAGTCAAAATCCCCTGGAAAAGAACCATTTTCTTTTTTGTTCCTATTTGATTAGGTAAGAGCCTTCTAAGGCAGAGGTGCAGCAGAGTTTGCATCCTCTGTGAAATGCAAAGACCAGCTGGGAGACAATACTGATAGATCTTGGGATAGGAACAAGACTGCCTTTCACCAAGAATGTTTTCTTTGAAATTGTGAAGATAATGCCAACAGTGTCTGTCTTTGGGCTTCTTTCTAAAGCAAGGGTATGTATTCAGCAGGTTGAGCTTATCTTCTCTGAATAAACTCAGTGACAGAAACTTTCAAGGCATGTTGGCTCTTATGTGAACAGGATGGTACATTGACACTGAAAGTCCATAAAATGCCTCAAAGGCTACGATGCTGCTGCACAACCAGAAGAATCCTCTCTTTATGGATGCACATTTAAGCAATTCCTTCGGTTCTGTCTATCTAGGTATTATTATTATTTTTTTTTTTTTTTGGAGTGGGAGTCTCACTCTGCACACTCTGTCGCCCAGGCTGGATGGAGTGCAGTGGCACGCTCACAGCCACTGCAGCCTCGACCTGCTGGGCTCAGGCGATCCTTCCATCTCAGCCTTTCAAGTAACTGGAATTACAGGCATGCTACCATGCCCAGCTTATTTTTTTGTTTATTGTAGAGACAAGGTCTCACCAAGTTCCCCAGGCTGATCTCCAATCCCTGGGATCTGGCAATCCTCTCGCCTCGATCTCCCAAAGTGCTGGGATTACAGGCTTGAGCCACCATGCCTGGCTAGGTATTCTTAATGTGTCTGTGTCCATGGTGTGTCTGAGACTCCCCTTCTGTTTCATAAAGACTGTGTGTAACTAATACCAAACTTCTAACAGGGACCCTCCCTTCTGGATTCACAAAAGGTGAAAGGAGCAACAAGGGTTGGCTTCCCAATGTGTGTCAGCATATGTTGCTGAAGAGACAGTAGAGAGGTTGGAAAACAGAAGATATCCACCATCAAAAGGAAAAAAAGTTGGTAGTAATGCGTCAGCTTTCAAGAGGGAGTTGTCCTGTGTATAGTTGAAAACAACTCCCCGGTAACATAAGAACATTATTTTCGTAAGCCACCAAATTACAATTATGTCTTGGACTACTTAAGGGATTTTTTAAATCTTGGAAATCACCTATAGAACGAATTAACAAATGGCAGCATTCAACAAGGTACAGAAATGATTAAATCACCCCAAAGTGAATAATACTCAATGCATTCTACTTCATTTTTGTTTGTTTGTTTGTTTATACTTTTGTGTTTGTTTGTTTTTTGAGACAAGGCCTCGCTCTGGAAAGCAGTAGTACGATAAAGCTCACTGAAGCCTTGAACTCCTGGGTTCAAGTGATCTATCTGAATATCTTAAAATTAATTTGGAAAAGTCGCTAAAATAATAGCATATTTTACAGCTAACACAGTGTTTTCAAATTGTTTCACTTGAAGATTTAAGATGGCTTTATGAAGAATATCACAGCAATTTGGGAGGCAAAGTAATCACAGCAAATTGGGAGGCAAAGGTGAGAGGATTGCCTAAGTTCAGGGATTCAAGACCAGCCTGAGCAACATGACAAGACCTCGTCTCTACAATAAATCAAAAAATTAGCTGGGCATAGTGGCACATGCCTGTGGTTCCAGCTACTTGGAAGGCTGAGGCAGAAAGATCACCTGAGTCCAGTAG
>NW_007248604.1:44500-60511 GCF_000164805.1 Carlito syrichta
AAAAAAAAAGAATATACACCTGCATTACTCTCCCCATTTTACAGAGAAGGAAACTAAGGCGCTCAGAAAAGCAAAGAGGCTTGTCCAAGGTCACACAGTTAAATAAAAATAATGACCAAATGAGTATAGTACTTTACAAGATACAAAGCAATTTCAAATCACATCATACGCCATGGAGCCCCATCAATAGTCCTGTAAGAACTGTGTTATTAGTAGGCCCATGTCTCAGAAGTAAACTAAGGCTCTGAGGGGAGATGAGTTTTTCCTTTTTTAAGGTCTCACTGTGGCTATAATCGGTCCACATGTCAGTTTCCCAAATCTCACTCTCTTTCCACTAGAATTTAAACCCAGACCTGGTGACTATAAATCTATTACACTTTCTGCCAAACCACCTGCCCTTGAAGAGAATGGAGAAATAAATCTTCTCCCCTCTTGACTGGCATTTGTGGGATAGGATATTTTGAAAGCCTTAGCAACCTTGGGCTCTAGGTTGATTCTTTCAACTCAAAGGGTATCAGAACAATAGTCTACTCAACAGTCAATTTAAACTGGTTTACAAATAGAAGATGCTTTAGAAACTGTAGAAGTCTTCATGTACAGAAACATTGCTATAGTTTGAATATTTGATCCTCCAAGCTTCATGTTGAAATGTGATCCCCAGCATTGGAGGTGGGTTCTGTGGGGAGGTATCTGGGTCATAGGGCAAGTCCCTCATGAATAATTTGGTGCCATCCTCCCTCTATCAGTTCCCATGAGAGCTGGCTGTTGAAGAGAACCTGGCATCTCCCTCCTTTCTCTCTTGTATCCTCTCTTGCCATGTGATCTCCACACACTCTTGCTCCCCTTCACCTTCCACCATTGGTGGAAGCAGCCTGAAGTCTTCACCAGAAGCTGATGTTGGTGCCATGCTTCTTGAACAGACTGCAGAAAGATGAGCCAAAAAACCTCTTTTCTTTATAAATTATACGGCCTCAGGTATTCCATTAGAAAACACTAACTGGACTGAGTCAAGTATTATTATATACAGCACTATATTTGAAATTTTAAATCCAACCAAGAAAGACTATGATTTTAATGACCTCAGTGTGCCATCACTAAGCCCACCACCAGTGTACTCAATGTACTGAATTGAAAACATATAGGTAAGGTAGTAACAAATAATATGATACTCTAGTGGCTATCTACAAAATACCCAGTTGTCCCATAGACCCTAATACTCTCCTCGGAATAATCTAAATCAAGGCCCAATGTGGGAGACAAGAATATATCTACTAATAAAGCCCAAAGGTTATTAGTCCTAACTTGGCATTCTGTCATTTTTCTTATTTTTTTTAACTCAAAGTTAACTTTATTTTGGCATTGATTTTGGTGTCTAGTATAATTTCATTTTTCAAGCAAAATTTAAAGACTGTCATTTCCACACGCATGAACCCAATGAGAAACAGCTTTGGTGACAACTTTTTTTTATTAAAGTTCCTCATGACCAAACAATAGTGCTTCATTCATCTGAATTGAAAGACAAGGTTGTCAGAAAATCTGTAAACTGTTTCCACACAAATCCCCAAGTGCTATGAATAGTGCCTCTGTCCAACTCTTTTCACAGGTCTGGCTTCAGCACAAAACGTGGCTCGGTAGGTTTCATAAATTCAATCTTCAGATGCCATGAATGCCCAGTGGGTTTTCTGTTGACTCTGAAAATACCATATACTGTATTTAATCTTTTCATGCGACACACTCATTAGTTTAGTTTCCACATTCCTAAAATATTGGAAAGTTCTTGCATGCTCAGGGTACACTTTTGAGAAATCAAATGGCTTATTGCTTTTCAAGTTTTGTACAAAATAATGGGTTCCACTTTTTCTTCTCAACATTTTTACCTTTCTAAACAAAAGGCAGGGATGAAGAGGAAAAAAAACTTAACAGTACGTTAGAAAAGTCCAAAGTTTTTCCATTTTAGTTTATCTAATTCTTATGTAACTATGTAGTTAGTCTCTGAATTGATACTAAATCTCAATGTCAATGGAAACCTTGGTCCCAAGGGAACTGCCAGGAATTTAAAACAGAAAATGTTTCTCCTAATAAATGTGGCTGGCATCAATCTGAAAAGCCAGCTTATTAGGAAAGCTTCTCTTTGAAATGCAGCATGAAAGACTGATCTCACTGTGCACGAGATCTTGACTTAGAGACAGAAAATAGAACAGGTGCCTATGATGACTCTCAGATTATGTATTTGATTTTTTGCAATTAAATAAAAAAGTTAGGAGCCTCTTGATTGCTCACGTTTGTTTTGTCAGAGCTGCTACCAGAAGAAACAGTACTTTCTCCATCTGTAAATTGGCAGGAACTCCCAGTTTTGCCTTTATGATGTGGCATATCTTATCAGCAGTTTCTATTTTTCATGCAGTTAATATGCTCCTTTAAGTCCCTACTTTTCCTGTGCTACTATGTGTGAAAGCCCACCTACTTGTTCTGATCTGTCACTATTGTGTGTCATCTCCATTTAATTCAGCAACTACTACATGCCAGCCACTCTCACTGGGCATCTCTGTGTGTTAGCTTATTTCCATGCTCTCAAAAATCCTAAGAGATAAGTTTTGATGCTCCTATTTTACAAATGACTGACCTGACATTCAGAAAGCTTAAAAAAAAGTAACTCATTCACAGTCACAAAGCTTGTAGGTGGGAGAACTGGGATTCGACCCCAGAGCTAGCAGACTCCAGAGCCTGGCCTGTCCGTCTCTGTGTGGTGTTCCTTAAATGAGGGATTGTGTCTACCTGGAGCAGTAAAAGGGCTATGGGTAACAGAAGCCTCAACAATGTGTGTGTAAAGGTCATGTGGATCATGAATTAGATCAGGCAGGTCTTTGAGATCTAGTTCAAATTTCCACCCAGTAGGCAATTCCCTCCACGACATCCCAAGTAAATGGTTTCTCAGCCTGTGCTTGAGTTGTTTTAAAATGAAAAAAAAAGTAGTAAATGGCTATGAATATGATCTCATTTATGTATAAATATTCATCCTGTGGTTGAGTTTCTACAGCAACGTTCTGTTTGGGAACAATTGTGCAAACAGCCATGCTCAAGTTGAATCAGAGAATTCCCACCAGCAGAGCCAGGCACTCAAGAGAAACCCAGCAATGAGATATAATCAAGAATGGCAGTCCTCTTTGCTGTTTATGTACCTTCCTGGGACTGACAATCTTGAAAGTGGTCCCCAAAAGGGTTGAACAGCATCCTTTTAAAACCGCACAAACAACAAGATAAACATAACACAAATTCAAAAGGAAGAGGAATCCCTCACAATCCCACCAATCGAACTAATCGTCTGTTTTCATTCTTCTTGCTTTCAGTCCTTGCCCACATGTAAACATGGTTTTTAGAGTTGTAATCAAGTATACGTGCAATCTGCTATTCCACTTTGCATGTTTAGCATTATCTCATAGCATCTTATGATGTTACTCAGTCCGTGTAATTATAATTTTTAATGACTGCATGGTAGACCATCAAATTGACACAATGTAATTTACTTAACTACTCACTCTTAAGTTGTTTCTGGTTTTTCTTTATTATGAATCATTCCACAGTGATCGTCCTCATTTTTATTGATTTTTCCCTCTTTTGGATTATTTCCTTGGAGTCAAAAATTGGCACACTCTTTACAAAATCAATTTAAATGGATCCTGATCTCAATTTTTTTGACACACAAAAGATTCACAGCCTTAGTAGAATTAGCATCATGTGTGGTTACTCTTTTACATATTTAGTGTTTAGGTGTCTAACAAGTCTGAGTCACAAAGAGATAAAACCCTGCCCTCACTGAGCTTACTTTCTAAAAATAATTTTTTTTTTTTTTTTTTTGAGTTGGAGTCTCACTCTGTCGCCCAGACTGGAGTGCAGTGGCCGCTCCCGGCCACCGCAGCCTCGACCTGCTGGGCTCTGGCGATCCTTCCGCCTCAGCCTTCCAAGTAGCCGGAATTACAGGTATGCGCTACCACGCCCGGCTGAATTTTTGATTTATTGTAGAGATGAGATCTCGCTGCCCGGGCGGGCTCAGGCAATCCACTCACCTCAGCCTCCCAAAGGCGCGGGATTACAGGCTGAGCCACCGAGCCCGGCTTCTAAAAATAATTTAAAGAATAAAATAATTTTCAAGTCTTCCTCAAAGAACAGTTTTTCTTACTTTTGTTCTCTTTCATTCTTTTATGCCTGCCACATTAACCTCTTACATAAACAGCAACAGGGACTGCCATTCCTGATTATATCTCATTGCTGGGTTTCTCCTAGGTGCCTGGCTCTGCTGGTGGGAATTCTCTGATTCAACCTTTTCAAACACTGGCTTTTAGGTAGGAGGTTGTTTTCACTGGATTTGTTAATAGGGAGGGGTCTGAGACAGGAAGGCACCTGGGCAGTATAGACTTGTAGTGGGTGCTCAGTCAGGAGACCACAGCAATAGTCCAGGCACACAGGACACTCACTGTGTCTCCATGTCTTTTTATAAAGATATGAATCCTGGCCAGGCTCAGTGGCTCAGCCTGTAATCCCAGCACTTTGGGAGGCCTAGGCAAACGGATTACCTGAGATCGCGGGTTTGAGACCCACCCAGGCAACTTGGCAAGACCTTGTCTCTACAATAAACCAAAATTTAGGTGGGCATAGTAGCACATGCCTGTAGTGCCAGCTACTTGGAAGGCTGAGGTGGAAGGATCGCCGGATCCCAGCAGGTTGAGGCTGCGGTGGCCAGGAGCATGCCACTGCACTCCAGTCTGGGTAACAGTGAGACGCCAACTAAAAAAAAAAAAAAAACAAAAAAACAAAACAAAAAAAGATATGAATTCCATCATGGCGGTCCAACCTCATGATATCATCTAACCCTAATCACCTTCCAAATACCATCACATTGAGGGGTTTGGGCTTCAACATATGAATTTTAGGGATACACAGGCATTCGGTCCATAACAAGAGCTAAGTTTGGAAGACAGAGCACTGGTGTTTTTGGAAGACAGAGCACTGATGGAAACAGACCTGAACGGGAGGCTGATGTGACTCTGAGCACCTGGACACAAGAATAGGCCCGAGGATGGTGAACGAGGTTGTAAATCCTGACTCTGTCATTTCCTAGAACTGTACAACCTGGACAGGTTACTAACTTTGCCACACCTCAACTACCATGGCAGTTACCTCCTCTAACATAGAGACTCATTTATTCATTTACCAAATATTTTACTGAGCAGCTACTGTGTGCCAGAAACTGTTCTAAGTGCTGAGGATTAAAAGGTGACTAAGAAAGACCAAGTCCCTGCCCTTGTGAGGCAAGCATCCCCATAGGATATTCCTAGCACCCCATGGGGCCTCGTGTAATCTACATGGCACTATGGCTGTGCATAATAAGTGCTCTAGAATTGCTAACTGCTATTATCATCTGTTTCACCATTTTTTCCTGGAGCGGGTCCTGTTAAGATGCTACGTGCATAGAACAAATGAATAGAAAGCAGGGTCATTAACCCAGAGGTCCATTCATACGTCGCATCTGTTTGTATTTGCTTATGGATAGAACTTCCAGGGTCACCCCACACTGCTCATCTCGCTGGGTAGCCAGTATCTGTGCTGTTCAACCATTCTCTGGGCTCCCTTCTCCAATGAGTCCAGAAGGGCATTGCTTGTTTAGGAAATGACATGTTCCGAGTTATTAATACATTCCAAATATTAAAATTTCAGTTGAAGCACTGGGAAAATCATGGCAGGATCATAATTTAGGGAGGCCAGGTGGCTAATGAATGCTTGGTGCCCAGGAATATCGCCATTCTTCTGCCCCTCTTTCTCAATTAACAAAAGCACTGATGATCTCAGGGCTGTTTCTGGCCAGCTGGGATAAATCAGCCCTCTGGCAGCTGCCCAAATGATGAATTTTAAGGGCACAGGCCATGTGGCTCACTATTGCAAAGCAATTGGGGTCACTGTGTTTGCATATGGATTAACTCGCTGTGCGAGGGTCCTACCCACTGACCATGCCCGATGTGGGTTGACGTTCAATAGCTATCCAACGATGATAAAGAGGAGGCAGACCTGACGACCCTTCAGAGTGTCCCTGTCTTCATTTCTCTCCATTCCTACTTTTATGACTTTCAGTAAAGAGAAATCGGTCGGCTTCCCTATCTGTTTTCACAGCCCCTGTTCTTGGAAGGAGTTTCCCACAACTGACAGAAGAGGATGTCTGGGTGATGATGGTTGGAGAGAGCCATGAAGGTCCAACCTGATGGGAATTGAAAATGATCAGCTTGGCCCATTCTCCTTAGTGATTCCAAGGCAAAACACGTTAGAGTCATTTTGAACAAACTGTTCATTGGACGCACTGTTCTCTGGGGAAATCCAGGGTAAATCCCAGTGAATGGGCTCAGGTGGTGATTGCTGTTGTGAACAGTGTCTACAAGTTCCTGAATATTCTGTCTCCTTTCCCCTGAGCAATCATGTGCAACACCCAGGAGGTAACTGACTTAATCCCTATTCCGCCTTAATAAACATTTCCCAATGAGCTACCACCTCCAACACACCACCTTACACATGAGAAGGTGCTCAAGATATACAAGACAGTTCCCAGCAAGACAGGCTCTTGCTGTCTTACAAGAGGGATTCGGAATTCATGAAACAACCACAACGAAAGGCCCCACAGATGAAGCAACAACTGTTCTGTGATCATTATGATCTGTGATCACATGTCCTGGATTTTCTGGGCTCATTCTAATAATTGATTTTCTATGCCATTATCCCCATAAGTCACTGAAATATTCTAAAGATTCCAAGCTACATTTCTTAGACTACCTCTTCATCTAGAAGCAAGACAACAATCTTCTGTCAAACCATGAGTTCTGATTTGTAGCTAACAGTGATGGCCACTGACCATGTGAGCAGCCCTGATCATAAGGTGACTAGACATTCATAATTCTGCCATGGCAATTAACAAGGAGCATGAACTTTTGCAGCATGGTTTTTTGCACTGTGACTCGGCACATATTTTCAGTGGTCCCTGCCCTGCCTTTCTTTTCATTTATTAATATACTATCCAGTAAATAACAGTAAGTAAGACACAGCCCTGGTTTCCCGGAAGCTTACCCAATAGCCTGGTGGGGGAAACAAACAAATAAATTGGTAAAGAGGAAGCCTGGGAAGTGACCAAAGCCTCGAATGTGCTTCAAAGGACTCTACCCCACCAGCACTAGGAACCACAGCAAGGTCTTGAGTAGAGGTGTGAGTGGATGTGAGTTGCACCTTAGAAAACTTGATGTCGCGATAGGGTGAAGAGATGAAAAGGGTCAAGACAGGAGGGTAGGCAGACAAAAAGGAGGCTCTTGTGTCACTCAGAGACTACTCCCTTGTCAAGCTCTCCTGAGATGGATTTGAGTTGTGGAGAGTGAAAGAGTGAGATGACAAGCCAACACAGTCACCCAGAGGGCTGCAGGGGCAAAGTATAGTAACTCCAATTATGTCTGTATGGTTTTGTAGGGCTTTGTGCACACTGGCTTTTGTTCTTTTGTTTTCTTTCTCTCTCTTTCTCTCTCTCTCTCTCTCTCTCTCTCTCTCTCTCTCTCTCTTTCTTTCTTTCTTTCTTTTTTGAGTCAGTCTCACTCTACTGCCAGGGTTGAATGCAGTGGCATAATCACAGCTCACCAAAGCCTCAACCTCCAGGGCTTAGGTGATCCTTCCACTTCAGTCTCTCGAGTAGCTGGGACTATAGTCATGCGCCACTACACCCTCTAATTTTTATTTATTTATTTTATTTTACTTTTTTGAGTTGGAGTCTCACTCTGTCACCCAGGGTGGAGTGCCATGGCACACTCAAGGCCACCCCAGCCTAGTCTGGCTGGGCTCAGGCGATCCTTCCGCCTCAGCCTTCCAAGTAGCTGGAACTACAGACATGCGCTACCACACCCGGATACTTTTTTTTTATTTATTGTAGAGACGAGGTCTTGCCAAGTTTCCCAGGTTGGTCTCGAATCTGCGGGCTCAGGCAATCTACTCGCCATAGCCTCCCAAAGTGCTGGGATTACACTTTGTAAGTGAGCCACCAAGCCCAGTCTATTTTTTGTAGAGAAAAGGTCTCGCTTTGTCGCCCAGGCCTCGAATCCTGGGCTCAAGCAATCTTCCTTCCTCCCCCTTCCAAAATGCTGGAATTACAGGCATGAGCCACTATACCAGGCTCATGCTGGCATTTGAATAAGGAGAAAGAGGCAGCTTAGGGAAAAATGGTAACAATAACTTGAAAATTAACCTATCTGTGTGGACCTACGTATATTAAAAAGGCTCAAATTTGTCTAAGCTAAAGAAAAGAAAGCCTGCTTTGATGATCCCAAAAGGCAGATAAATACAAGGAGGACCCCCCCAAAAAAACAGGATGTAGTTATAAAAATTCTGTATTTGTTCTTACATGTTTAAACCTCAGTCACTCTGTTTTGATGCAATACACCTATTGAGACACTTTTTCCACTGCTGAAAATAGTTTCTAAGCTCATAGTTTCTAAGCTTCTGCCGTCTTTTGTTTCACCATCTTCACATTGCCAAAACATTTCCTTTTGAGGACTTTTTTCATCTAGGGAGACAAACAAACAAAAAAAAGTGACTCGGGCCGAGATTGGGTGAATAGGGAAGGTGGGGACTGGGGACCATGCCACTTTGGGTCAAAAACTGCTGAACACTCTGTACAGTGTAGGCAGGTGCACTCAATAAATTACCCATCGTGAAATGGGCAAATGCATTGAAAGAATCTCCAAAAAAATTTCACTGAAGCCAAATGTAGCCTCTCCCAACAACGCTATCTGGTACACTGTATGGGCAGAAGGATTTACATAGTGGAAGAAGCCTGTACTACAAGGGGCCCGCCCCTAAAACATATTTCTGGGGTGTTTTGGGGGGTCCCCCTTCCTCAATCCCTGGTATTTCACTTTGAAATGGGACTTATTTTTCTGGAGTGAATCTGTCCTCAATGCAACATTTTTCATTTTGCCAATGTAAAAATGTTCCCTGCACTAAATTCAAATTGACTGAACAACAGGAAGTGGGAGAGAAAAGCAAATAGAACCCATGAGCCAGTTCATGAGCATGCGGATGTAGGGTCTCTGGAATAATGCACAAAAAGTTAACTGCCTGTGACAGCCAGACATCAAAGCCCTCTAAGCACCCCCTGCCCGGGTCATAGACATCAATGTCACCATCAGAAAATTCTGGAGACACTTCAGCTGCTTGAGTGGAGTGATTATGTGTTAGTGACACGAGATTCCCTCAAAAGTTCTTCTTTATCTTTAAGCATGTGTCCCTAAGCTACCCCACTCTCATTAAATGCTAGAGTGTATAGAAAGTAACAGGGAGAAAAAACTGGATGTAAAAGTAGCCACAATAATAGTACCAGTCACTAGAACTCTCCATTGTTCCCCAAGACCCTCCAGGAAGAGAAGGTTCTGCATAGATTCCCCAGAGACAAGAGGCTGTTTCTGGTTCTCCACTGTCCATTCCAAGACTTTTTCCCACCACCTTCTCTCAGTAAAATCTCTTCTGATAGTCACACACCCGTTCCTACTCCTCACTTCTCTCTCTCTCGCCTCTGGCTAGGGAGTTCCAGGCAGAACATTCTCCCACTCTTCCTCACAATTTCTGCAACTCTCTCACAGTTTTTCTTTTGTCAGGTCCCTATCACACCCATAGCAACGGCTACGGTGTAAATGTTGTGCCCCCCACAAATTTATATGTTATAACCTAACCTCCATTGTGGTGGTATTGAAGGCAGGACCACTGGGAGATGACTGGGTGATAAGGGCATCCACCTCGTGAGTCTTTATGAAAGGAGACTGAGAGGTGTTGTTTTTCCCCCATCGTGCGAAAATGCAGGGAAAAGGTACCATCTGTGAAGCAGAGACTGGGCCCTCACCAGACATAGCATCTGCTGGCACCTGGATCTTGCATTTTCCAGCCTCCAGAACCGTGGGCAATAAATTTCCCTTGTTTGTTTTGGTGTTTTGTTACAGCAGCCTGAACAGACTAAGACAGCAACTTCAAAATGTACACTGATCCTGACACCCTGACTTCCATAGGCTCAACTCCTAGAAGTGTCATCGATTCCGATGCCTTTCATCAGTCAGTTCACACGTTAGACCACATTTCTATGCTGAACCAGTCCACGCCTAAGATCTCAGCTTCTGAGTTCTCCCTCTCTGATGATAAGCTTCATAGTTTTCCCCTCTCCTATCCTGTGAAGCCACCATTATGTCGGTCCTGCTCTGTTTTCCTAGTTCATGGACCCCTCCTCAATTCGCAGATTTCCCTTCCCAGCCCATATTCTGAAATCACTCAGCCCCTGACTTCCTGTCCTTCTTGAGATTATCTTCAATACTCAAATATGCCCAGCGTCCTCCAGGTTCCTCTAACCTGCACTGTTTGTTCAGTGTTGATTGGGAAATCTTGTCCCCTTTATGTTCTCCAGCCACAAAAGGCCACTGCTCTTGCAAATTCCATATTATATTCCTCATACAGCTGTTATCAACTTCTCCCACACTCACTCTCCCAGCCTCTCCATCTCAGCAGATGATCTTCTCTGTTTCTTTTCTGACAGTGTCAAGTACGATATCTGCACTTGAATTTTCATAGCTCTTTGACTTTTTTTTTAAATAGAGACAGGGACTCTACCACCAAGGCTGGAGTACGGTGGCACAGTTATATCTCACTGCAGCCTAAAACCCTTGGCCTCAGGTTCCCGAGTAGCTGAGGCTACAGGCACTGCACTTGACTAGATTTTCTTCTTGAGATAGGGTCATTATGTTGCCCAGGCTGGTCTCAAAATCCTGGCCTCAAGCCATCCTCCTGCCTTGGCCTCCTGAAGTGCTGGGACTACATGTCTGGGTCACCACACCTGGCCTCTTACAGCTTTTCAATTTAACATATCCAAAACTTACTCAGTGCTCCCTACATCTCCCAGTTGTTTGTTGCATGTATCAAATGGGGGTCATCCTGACTTCTCCCTCTCTCACACACCTCATAATCAGTCTCCAGAACTCGTTGATTCTACCTCCAATGTAGATCTCAAAACCATTCATTCCTTCCCATCTTCATCCTTTAGTTATTCTCGTCCTGACCACCATCATCTCCACTTGGATCACTGTAAGAGCCTCCTAAAAAGCTTACCCCTTTCACTCTTGCTCCCTTCAATTTGACCATTCTCACCCCACAAAGTGTCCACAATGATGTTTTTAAAATGCAAGCCTGACCACGCCTTTTCACTGTTCCAAACCCCTTATGGCTTCCCAATACTAAGAGGAAATTTTTTAAAATTCGTAACATAGCCAGAAGACCTTATCAGCTGAGATAACTGCCTCTCTGCAGTCTCATCCCTGGTCATCCTTTCATTCTTTACAATCCAGCCTTTTCTTCCCTCAAATGCCAAACCCTTTACTGCCTCACAGCCTTCTAATACACTGCCCCCTCACATTCCCCACATCTGTCCCCCTGTCTCCACCTGGGCATTTCCTCATTTCTCAGTTCTTAGCCTAAATGTCACTTCCTCAGGTGCTGATCCCCTTCCCCTGTTATATGATCTTAGGGTAAACTGTACTTTTTCCTCATACTGTGTATCACAAATGCAATGGCATCATTACCTTGTGATTATCTGCTTAATGACGTTCTTTTCCGCTACCCTACGAGCTCTTCAAGAGCAGGGACCATGTCTCATTGGCTCATTAGTGTATGCTCACGCCTGGCACAATGCCTGACATGAGAGTGGAGTAGGGGTTCTAACCTCCAGGGAATGAGCCTTTGGATGGGCCCAGTAGCAGGGTGAGCAGAGAAAAGCATGCCTACAAAATGGACACCCCTTTGTTCCCATTCTTCATGTGTCTTAGTTCATTTTGTGCTGCTGTAACAGAAGACCACAGACTGGGTAGTTTATAAGCAGTTGAAGTTTATCTGGCTCATGGTTCTAGAGTCAGGGAAGTCCAAGAATAGAGTGTTGCATCTGATGGGGGCCTTTGAGCTGCATCATCCCATGGGAGTAGGTAGCAGGGCAAGAGAGTAAGAGCAAGAGAAGGGGGCCGAACCCATCCTTTTATCAGGATCCCACCTCCACGATAACTAACCCACTCTGTCAACAACTGCATTAATCCATTCGTGAAGGCAGAGTCCTCATGACCTAATCAACCCTGAAAAATCCCACTTTTCAACGCTGTTGCCTTAGGGATTAAGCTTCCAACACATGAACTTTGGGGGACACATTCAAATCATAGTAATGAGCTTCTTTGTCTTGCTTCCTTGCAGTTTTTCCCATTGTTAATCCTTCTATGCTCTCAATCATTATTATGTAAACACACTAGCTTAAAGTTGTTTAAAATATGCCACTTTAGGAGAACGTAGCTGGGTGTGGTGGCTCACACCTGTAATCTCAGCACTTTGGGAAGCAGAGGTGAGAGGACTGCCTGAGTCCATGGATTTGAGATCAGCCTGGGCAACCTGGCAAGACATCATCTCTACAACAAATCAAAAAATTAGCCAGGCACGGTGGTGCGTGCCTGTAGTTCCCACTGCTTGGAAGGCTGAAGTGGAAGGATCCCCTGAACCCAGCAGGTCAAGGCAGCGATGGCTGTGAGCATGCCACTGCACTCCAGTCTGGGTGACAGAGTGAGACTTGGACTCAAAAAAAAAAAAAAAAGAAGAAGAATGCAACTGGTCTCCCTACATATCCATCGCCCCTCACACCCCAATCAGATAATTCCTATATATTATTTGTTGAGAATGTGTCTACTGAGGCGAGGTCCTGTATCTTTCCCGGCTGCTCATCCTCTCCTCAATATTCATAGGTCCCCAAAGCATCTACTCATCACTTGACTCCCTCCCATTATGTTCTCAAGGTCCATCTTCTTCTTGCTTTGGATCCATCTTCTCCGTTCTCCTTCTGGTCATCCCTGCCCCTTTCCCATCAGCTTTCAAATGTCTTTTCATTTTGAGGGGAGAGGGAGGCCTTCCTTGATGCTCTAACTACCTTCATCTGTTCTCCTTACAGTCTTCTTCCCCTCAGTGTCAAAGTTCTTGAAAGAATTATCTTGATTTGCTGCATTCACTTTCCCCTCACCCACTCACTGTTAGTATTTTATTTGCTCATTTCTTGAATAGTTGAATTTATTTCTTGAATTCAAAATTATCCAGAAGGAACATAGTGAAGTATTTTCCCTCCACATCTCCCCAAGCCCCAAATTCTCTTCAGAGACAAACTCCACCACCAGCATCTTCTTTAACTTTCCAGAGAGCATATATATGCATATATTCTTGTTTGTATTTCTTTATACAAATGGAGGCATTTGTACACATTTTCTACCCTTTGCTTTCTTCACATAAAATATCTTAGAGAGTGTTCTACAGCAGTATATCCAAAGCTGCCTCATTCTTTTAAACGGCTGCCAGAATCCCACTGTGAGGATGTACCATAAATTTTCCGTTCTGGACGTTGAGGATATTACTAATGCTTTGTTCTAACACAACATGCTGCAGTGAGTATTCTTGCACATGTAGGGTTTTTCCATCCGTGTGAGTGCATCTGTAGGATAAATCCATGGAAATGAAATTGCATTTTGGAATTAAATTGCGCTCCATAGAAGCTGTACCAATTCACCCACTCACCCACCGCAGTGTTTGGGAAGGCCTCATTTTCCCTCATACACCCCAACAGATTGTTTTAACAAATGTTTTTATCTTTTCCAGTCTGATAGGTGAAACAATATACTTTTAATTTGCATTTCCATTCATGAACATGGTCAAGCATTCTTCGTATGCCTAAGAGCTGTTTGTATTTCTTCTGTTAATTGTCTGCTTCTATCCTTTGCCCAGATTTCTATTACATTTTTGGTCTTTTGGTTTTCCTAGGAAAACTGTATCTAAGAAAGCTAGTTCCTTGTCTGTGATATGAGTTGCAAATATTTTTAGCCACTCTGTCACTTTGCAAAGTGTCTTCTGTGCCCAATAAACCAATGGACCTACTGTCTTGTTGGTTCCCTTTGTCCTCCTAATTGTGAAACCCAAAGGCCTTTCTTTCTTTGTGCTCATTTTTTTTCAGCATTTGACACTGTTGACCTGACTCATCCTTCCTGAACGCTCCTTTCTAAATTACATGGGCTATTTTATCTTGGATCATCTTCCACTTCTCCGACTTCTTTTATCCCTTCACCGAAATTCCTGTGACAATGAAGGCCCTTGGGAAAGGAGGTTTTGAACTCTGTCTCTGCAGTGCCCCAGGGCTGAGTCCTACTTGGAGATGGCTGGACGTTTTCCAAGCCCCTTAAGTCTAGTGGGATGTGCAGAAAAGTAGTGCCACATCTGAATCCAAGGCAAGTTCAGGATGTTTCTCCTGCCTCTTTTTCTTTTTTAAATCCCCACAGCGAGCTCTGCATGTCTAAAATTGCTCCTTCTAACTTCTCCTCCAGGGCTCCTAACACTCTCCCAATCCTCCTTGGCCTGAAATCTCAATCTCCCCAGCTCAGGAGCTGCTGTGCCCTAGTGATTCATCTGTGCAAGTCTCTCCTCCCCTCCTTCCCAGCCCCAGAGTCATCATGCTTGTCACCACAACCTTCACAAGGTGTCTTCCATGATTCTTCAACAAGTTCTCCGGCTGCAAACCAGCACATCCGGTCGCTCTCTGCCCTCTGAGGAAACCTCGGTCCCCTGCCCCCATGTTCCAGCATCCCTCATTTACTTCTCAGTAGAGGACTTCACACAAAGCTAGAACCCAACACGAATGAAGAAAGCCTGAATCCAAATGAGGTACCATGTATCTCAGAACTGGCAGACAGCACATGCAAAAGTGAAAGAAAAAATAGAGAGAGGGATATAGCTATGCACATGTGTGTGTGTGTGTGTGTGTGTGTGTGTATACACACATATACATATACATATTTAGTTATTCCTTTGGACACATCACTGTTGTGAGTGGTGGGGTGTTTGCCATTGTTGTTTTCGTTTGCTTGTTTAATTTATTCAATCAACCAGAAGGCACTATTCTTCTGGTCTCCCCAGCTTCTCCCCTCAAGTCTCCTTCTGCTTAGCTTTCACTTTGGCTTCAGTGGTGCCCACCCTCCTAAAGAAACTGGAGGCAAGGAGCCCTCTCCAAGACCCTACTCCATGCTGTAGTCCCAGGGGCCATTCAGTGATGCCAGACCAGTGTCAGGTGGCCTAACCTTGGCATTCTTAGGCCAATGTCCCTATTCTGCTCTCTTCTAGGTCCTGTTCCATCAGCACCCCCAATACATACATACAAAGACCCTGCAGGAAAGGGCCTCCAGCCAGATAGCACAGCAGAGCCTTCTGACACTCTAAGAGATCCTGGAGGGACAGCTGATTAGCATTTAGCTAATAATGCTAGCCGTTTAGCATTTCCTGGGTTTCCAGGACTCAGCATCCTGCTCCCGGGGATTCATCCACCCAGGCACACTCAGATGTCCTGGGACGCTGTTTGGGGCCTGTAGACGGGAGAGGGGAGAAGCGAGGACATCCGGGACTGCAGGACGATCTCGGACTGCTGCCCGGGAGAGAGAAGGGAGGGGAGAGGTGAGGCGCTGGGAGGGGTGGGGACCGCGGGGCTGGCCCGGGCGGGACCGTGCACCGTGTGAGCGCGCGTTGCAGTGCCCGGCACGTCGGGGCAGCAGGACAGAGCCCAGGGCGCGGGGAGTCTCCGAGTGCCTCTCTCCACCCGCTGCCGCCATGACGGAGAGCTCCGACAAAGTTCCCATTGCCCGGGCGGGGCCTGACGACGTCGAGTTTTGCAGCCCCCCGGTGAGCGCCGCGCGGGGTTCCTGGTCCCGCTGCGGGGCTCGCCCACACGCAGGGCCCGGGCTGCGCGTCCATGGTCCGGGGTTAGGGGTTTGTGCCACTGACTGCGTGGGCATGGGAGGGGGGCAGATTCGGGCTCCCCGTGCGTGCGCGGGGTGGCACCCACGCTTGTGGTGCGCAGGGGCCACGGGATCCACGGGTAGGTGTGGAGGGCCCCGCGCGGCGGGT
>NW_007248604.1:60737-83021 GCF_000164805.1 Carlito syrichta
CCCGCGGTGCCCCCTAGGTGGCGCCAGAGCGCAGGCCGGCGAGGGGAGGCTCGCGGCTGCTGTCCCGCCCCGCCGGCCCTGCTGAATCGTCCCTGCAGGTGCCCGGGGGCACCCTCCCTCTTCGTCCATCCCACTCGGCTACGCTGCTTTCTGCTCGTAGACAGCCCTGTGGAAGAGCGATTCGGGGCTCGGGGGGCAGCCCTGAAACCCGGGGGGTGCGGGGGGTGCCGCGGGCGGCTCGGGAGAGCCTCGATCGCCTTGGCCGGGCGCTTCCACCAAGCCGTTGTGTCACCGGCGACGGGGCACGTCGCCTCTCTGGCCTCCGTTTTACTCATCGTTAGAGGGAAAATGGAGCTGAGTGATCTCGAAGGCCTCTCCCAGCTGAGAAAAGCTGTGTGTTTAAGATCTAGGACAAAGGAAGAATCTTCAGACCCGTGATTGGGGGGTGAATTTTCACCTTTCAGAAGGGTTTTTAGGTGACCTAGCCCTGAACACTCCTTTCTCTCTCTGGGGGGAAAAGGAAGAAAAAAAAAAGACGAACTTCCTTGAAAGTGGCAAATCTCTTTGACAATTAATTCTGGCCTAGTCGTCCCATGTGTTTTAATAGCCAATGTCTCTCACTAACTGCTGTCCCACTTTCTTTGTGTGCAACTATTTATTTTAAGGCTCCATGGGCTCTCAAGTATGAAAACTGCTTCTAACTTGACTGGGCAGAGTTCCAGTGTGCTCTCTAAATACTCTGAATGCGTTCACCTATGTAAAAGGGGGCATTTTATCTCGATGACCATTGCCAGGTCTGGTATAAGCTTATTTCGACTAATGGAAAAGAATTCCATCTCCAGGGCACACACAAAGCGCTCTTTCATAATCACTATCCTCAGAGGATCTGTGACGGCTGTTTTCTCCCTCCTTTCTCCCACCATGAAATTCAAAGCATGAACCAATTCCAGTACTTACAGAAAATGGTGCTGAAAGCAATTCAACCATTTTACACATCACATCTTCTGCAAGTCACTGCATAATTTGTATTTTTAACTCAAATGCCTAATGTAGATAAGCATGCCATTTAGCACTGAGTCTGTTTTAGAGACTATATCAAATTTACAAGCATCGATTTGTAGGATCAGAATTGCACTGTATTTTGTGTGTATTTGAAAAGTGCCTTAATGTATTTGTATTTTAAATATAGAAGCTGGGCCAGATGCTCATATTTGAAAGCAGAAAATCTGAACATGAGAATGATTTCAATATCTACATCTCCATTAATAGCAGAGTTTAGATTGTCATGCCTTTGGGAAATTTTATGGTTTTAGAATGTAAATGCTATCTTTTAGGTAGCAAAACCTCAGTAGTATAGGTCATTTGGGGATAAAAATTGCTTTTCCTTCTCTTTTTTTTGGTCAAGATTCTGGTCATGATAGATATTTAAATGAATGCCATTTGGTATTTAATTATTCAAGGCAAACATAGCTAACTGACAACCTTCTAAAAAGAGGGATTAAACACTCATAAGTGAGGCTCCTTTCTTTCTTATCTTTTACCTTACGACATAATGGTTGGTTCACTGATTCAAGAGAGCAGCATTCACTTCTAAGAATTTAGAGGCTGGGCTTGGTGGCTCAGCCTGTTATCCCAGCACTTTGGGAGACCGAGGTGAGTGGATTGCCTGAGCCTGTGGGTTCGAGACCAACCCGGGCAACTTGGCAAGACTTCATCTCTACAATTAATTAAAAATTATCCGGGCGTGGTAGCCTGTGCCTGTAGTTCCAGCTACTTGGAAGACTGAGGCGGAAGGATCACCAGAGCCCAGCAGGTTGATGCTAGGGTGAACATGAGCGTGCCACTGCACTCCAGCCTGGGAGACGGAGTGAGACTCCAAGTCAAAAAACAAAACAAAACAAAACAAAAAATAATTCAGAGGAATAGTGACTCACATTTATTATATATTATTGCTCTAACCTATATAAGCTGGACAATGAAGAAAATCATGACAGCTTCCCAGCCCCCTCTGAAATGTTTGGTGCTGATCCATGTTACTTAAATATGAAAAGCAAATCACAGGATGCTAAATAAATTTGGCACCATCTCTGCATGGCACATGCACAGGTCTGCTTTCTCCAATACAAATCTAAATAGCCCACACAAAATGTAATCAAAAAAAGTAAGTCTCTGTCAAATAGAAACACTTATCAAACCAAACAGATTATCCATTCTTTGGAGATGATCTGTGCCCGGACTCCTCTCTGTTGGGTTACAGAGGAGAACCAGCTGTAATTCACCTCCTGTCCCTTTCATATGGGTAAATCCCCACAGGAGAAAGGTTTACTCAAATTTAGTTGGTGGACTATGAAGCACCAGAGCACTAGTAATCAGAGGATAGCTGCCTGGACTCAAATATTGAGGCCATTCTTAATCTGCAGTGTTGTAGATGGAACAAGGCATTGAAATATGGGAAATTTCCACCAATGTGAGATAACTGACAACTCCACCTTGTGGGAAGTGGGAAGGAGATCATTGCTTGGGGCTTTTCTTCTCAGACTAATTTTTCTAAACATTTTCCCGAATATGATGTAATTAATCTTATAGAACCTAGGCCTTATTAAAAACTCATTAGCAGATATCCTTGGCTGTAAAAGGCACCATAGTGAGAAGAATTTTGGCAAAGAATAAACTTCATTGTACTTGGGTAGAATAGCCTTGGGTGCCCACAGCTCCACAGACTTAGAGCAGATAATATAATTGCCACCCCAGCAACCCAGCCTCCTCCCCAGCTCAGCGCCCAAGACTTTGGAAACTGTGGACTGCCTCCTGCCCCCATTTCTTTCCCGCGTGGTCTCGGGAGGCCACAAGTTTCTCATGCTGTCCCCTGCAGACGGTGTGTTGCATATAAAAGACGGTCTGAAGCTGCGCTAGCCACGGCAATACTTAGTTATGGAGCTTTTGTTGGGGGGACTTTGGCGACAGGTGGTGGTAGAGGAACGTGAAATTAGGACTACTGGCCACTCTTCTAGTGTTACAGTCCCATCTCATTAAGAACTGCCAAGAATTTTGTTTTTATGTGTTTTGGGTTTTGTTGTATTTGGTTTTTGAGTTGGGGTCTCTGTCACCCAGGCTGGAAGGCAGTGGCATGATCATGTCTCACCACAGCTTGGATCTTTTGGGCTCAGGCGGTCCTTCCACTTCCGCCTACTGAGTACTGGGACTACGGGCATGCACCACCATGCCCAGCTAATTTTTTTTATTTTTTGTAGAGACGAGGACGAAGTCTTGCTATGTTGCCTAGGCTGATCTCAAACTCCTGGGCTCACAGGCATATGCCATGGCGTCCAGCCTGAAGTGGTTCTTTACTGCTGCGTTGCTTTACTAGTAAAAGCTTACGACAATTTTTTTTCTTTTTTCTTTTTGTTTTGAGTTGGAGTCTCACTCTGTCGCCCAGACTGGAGTGCAGTGGCTGCTCCCGGCCACCGCAGCCTCCACCCGCTGGGCTCCGGCGATCCTTCCGCCTCAGCCTTCCAAGTAGCCGGAATTACAGGCACGTGCTACCACGCCCTGCTAATTTTCTTATTTACTGTAGAGATGAGGTCTTGCTGCCCAGGCGGGTCTCGAACCCGCAGGCTCAGGCAATCCACTCACCTCAGCCTCCCAAAGGCGCGGGATTACAGGCTGAGCCATCGAGCCCCGCTCAATTTTTTTTCTTAAAACTCCTCTTGTCACATGAGTGGAGGGCGATCATGCCAGCAGGAACTCGCCCTGGTGTTGCCTGCCAGGCTCCTTTTGACTGGCATCATTGACCCATGTGAACAGGGGCTGCTCAGAGAGCATCCAGACAGACCAGAGCTGCTTTATCAACCTCACCTGCAGAAAGAACTGACTGAACCGAAGAAAACAGGCTTCCAAGCCTGGCTGATCACAAGGACCACCTGAGGGGCAGAGAGAAACAGATTGGTGGGCTCTGCTCCAGCTCTGCTACATCAGAAGCCCAGGGAGTTGTTCTTACGATCAGGCAAGCTTGGAAGACAGTAAACTGCAAGCACCTAAGTTCCTCAGAAGAAGGGAGGGAGGGAAGGAGAAGCCATGATAGGTGGCTGAGCTGAAATGGGCCATTGGTATCTTCTGTCCTGCGAAATGAATGCTGTTGCCTATAAGCGTGTTGGAGAGCAAAGCCATTTCTCTATCTCTGCTGGTAAAATAGTGCTCTGTGGGTCTTATAATAATGAGTTTTCTATACGTGATGATCCAGTAACAGCAGATACTTTTTCCAGTGTGTGTCCATGTAGCAGTCACTCTTCCTAACGAGAGAGAGAAATCAGACTTGTGTTAAATGTGAGCTATTTGCTGTTCTGACTGACTGACCAAACATTAAGTAGCAACTGTCTTTCATCAGTTCTCGTTCCTTCCTCTTTAAAAATGTATATATGTGCCCGGCGCAGTGGCTCACGCCTATAACCCCAGCACTTTGGGAGGCTGAGGTGAGAGGATTGCCTAAGCCCACGGGTTCGAGACCAGCCTGGGCAACTTGGTGAGACCGCACCTCTACAGTAAATTAAAAAAAAAATAGCTGGGTGTGGTGGCACACGCCTGTAGTTCCAGCTACTTGAAAGGTTGAGGGGAAAGATCGCCTGAGCCCAGCAGGTCGAGGCTGCGGTGGCCTTGAGCGTGCCACTGCACTCCAGCCTGGGTGACAGAGTGAGACTCCAACTCAAAAAAAAATTTATATATGTGTGTGTATGTATTAAATGTGTGTTACACATCTATAATTTATATATTAGATACGAGATATATATATGATGGCCTATATAAGATAAATACACATAGATATGCCTTTAAGTCCAGCAAAGAAAGAAAGAAATCCACTTCCTGGCCCCACCACACGCAGAAAGTTCTACCACATGCTGAGCAGCAGCGGCGTGTGAATTATTTTTAAACTAGTGCAGTAATCAGACATCTAACTAAGAGAGTCCTTTGGATGAGCTAATTAGTGGCAAACTTCAACAAAAAAATTTTAAGTGTTGGAATTTTTCCTTCTAACAAAACGTTACTCAGAAATGCGACACATGAAAGAAAAAAAGCAGAGCCACTCTGTTAGGCTGTGAGAACAGGGGAGAAGAGGACCTCATAGATGCACCTCACCTTTGGGCCATGACTGTGAAAGCCCAGAGCTCTAAGGACACAGAAGAAAGCTACCTATGAGGTCTAACATCTTCATTCTATACTCGTGGCAACTCCCAAGACCCAGGGATAAGTGCTGTGGACACCTGCCTTTTGCAATGCCAGGTCCACTCCCTCTCACAAACACCTCACGCATCTCATAACAAAATGCCCTGCAACACCTTATGCTTGACCCAGAGTCATTAAGGGAGTAACTGCCACTCTGAACTGAAACAGATGTGCACATTGACCTTACTCTCTGCAAATGCTGCTCCATATTAAGTGTACCCTAGTCCTGTCACAGTCCTTATTCTATCCCACGCTCCATGCCTAATCTTGACCAAAGGATAAAATACACGTGTCAATTTGAGGTACCACTGCAGATTTGTTCTGCTGGGAGCCCAACAACATTCTGTCTCCTCAGTTTCCATTTATCCATCAATGGTTCTCAATCCAGATGCATAATAGAATTGAGCTTTGGAAACAGAAAGACCAAGCACTATCCCCACAGTTTCTGATTTGATAGGTTCAGGATGAAACCCAGGCATGGTACTTGGAGAGTCTACCAGATGCTTCCAGTGTGCAGCCAGGATTGCAAATCACTGAGCTATTTGAATAAGTATCAAAGACTATCAAAGGGTTTACTCTTAAGGTATTTTTAAAGAAATCATTGTATTAAGTGATTAGTGTGTGAACAAAGTCCTCGTATATAAATGTACTACTATTAGGGATTATCCCATGTATCTCTGAAAAATATATTCGCTACCTAATACACTGCAGGTCTAAAGATAAGCCCTGAATTACTCGGAAAAGAAAGCATCACTAACTCTTGTGCTCACTTTCAGATTTACAATGTCCATTACACCATGAGTATCAATGGGAAATTACAAGATGGGTCAATGGAAATAGATGCTGGGAACAACTTGGAGACCTTTAAGATGGGAAGTGGAGCTGAAGAAGCAATTGAAGTTAATGATTTCCAGAATGTAAGTATATTTCATGCATTTAGAGACTTGAACCAGGCAAGCCTGGGGGCCTTTTCTAATTCAAGGAGAGGCAGCATTTCTCACATACATCCAAATGGTAACTGTTCTTTATAGCAGTCGCAGTGCTACTAATCGAGTGTCACGTAGCATTTTCTCTCTGAGGAAGGACCACGCTTTGTCCGTCATACTTGCAAAAGGAAAAAAAATCATACACCAGTGGTAAAATATCAAAAATAACAACAAATATCCACTTTTATTGAATTCATGTACTTAAGGAACATTTTGGAACAAAATACTTCTAGAAATTAAAGATATGGCACTCGAAATCAATATAAAACTTGGTTTTAGAAGTGAGGAAAAGGCCAGGTGTGGTGGCTCAAGCCTGTAGCCCCAGTACTTTGGAAGCCCAAGGCAAGAGAATTGCCTGAGTCCAGGGGTTCGAGACCAGCCTGAGCAACTTGGTGAGACTTCGTCTCTACAATAAATTAAAAAAAAAAATTAGCTGGGTGTGGTGGCACACGCCAGTAGTTCCAGCTGCTTGGAAGACTGAGGCAGAAGGATTGCCTGAGCCCAACAGGTCAAGGCTGAGGTGGCCTTGAGCGTGTCACTGGCACTCCAGCCTGGGTGACAGTGAGACTCCGACTCTAAAAAAAAAAAAAAAGTGAGAGAAGAAAAAGCACAATACCATAGCATTGAAGAGAACAGGTTCTTGGAATTATATAAGGTCTTGGCAGAAAGACTTGAAGGAGCTATTTCTTTCTAAGCAGTTTTCTTTAATGGTGAGCAAAATGCTCAAATGATCTAGAATGTTACAAGGTCTGAAATTTGAACCTTTAAAGAAGAGGGAAATTTTAATGACCTAATAATCTCATCAACAGCAGGTGGGATCTATGTACATACTTTTCTCAGTTCTTCTGATTTCCCATTTAATCCAGAAAATTAGCATAAGCAAATTTTCCTATTATAGTAAATGTTTTCTGACCATGGTTGTTACAGATAAAACATCCAAGTCTTCTTTGGAAAGGAGACTGTTTTGTTTTGATTCTTTTTTTTACAAAAATTTAACTTACAAACAATTTACGATATTAAGCTGTGTTACAATGCTTCAATGTACATCTGCAAACCAAAGTGTCACTCCAGATCTAATTTCCTTTTGGCCAGCATGAATATTGTATTCTCGTTCATGTTTCACAGCGAGGAAGAAGCATCACTGTTTGTATTCTGTTAAATCTGCAGATGGAGGAGATGAAACTTCATAATGAAAAAAGCCTCTTGAAAATAATGTCTCAGCCGGGCTCGGTGGCTCAGCCTGTAATCCCGCGCCTGGGGAGGCTGAGGTGAGTGGATTGCCTGAGCCTGCGGGTTTGAGACCCGCCCAGGCAACTTGGCGAGACCTCATCTCTACAATAAATTAAAAAATTGGCTGGGCATCATAGCGTGCGCCTGTAGTTCCAGCTACTTGGAAGGCTGAGGCGGAAGGATCGCTGGAGCCCAGCAGGTAGAGGCTGCGGTGGCCGGGAGCGGCCACTGCACTTCAGTCTGGGTGACAGAGTGAGACTCCAACTCAAAAAAAAAAAAGGAAAATAATGTCTCTTCTGAGAGTTTATTGGTCCACAGACAACATCTCATTGATTGACCCATCTTCTGCTGATTGAGGAGTCAAACTAAAGATGCTTTCGTTTGAGTGAAAGTACTCCTCTTGTTGGTACCAAAATACACTTCACAAGTCCTTTTGTATACCCAATAGATGCTAACATTAGAGTCCGGTCAGGTTAGACATTATTTGATGATGACAAGGACTGACTGTTAGGAATGGTGTCTGCCCTGGGGACAGGCTCTGCATCCCTGTATGGGCCCAGCTGCACTTGGTGTAGTCGTAGCTTTGCAAATGGTTCTGGTCAGTGCACAAGTATAATTTATCTGATCTATTAGAGGCTTTTACTGCAAGACTCAGAACAGGGTAAAATCATTTTTTCTTCGCACTACTCAATATAAACTTATAAAATGTGACTCCCCCACACACATCAGTCAGTCCAGAAATTGAATACCTATGGTGCGTGCCACAATTTTAAGATATGCAAAGGGACCTCCAATAATGAATAAGAAAAGAGGTATCTTTCTTGAGATGTTCATGTGTCAGAAATATTCTTTTAAAATATTTTAATCCCAAACCTATATTTCTGTTTTATAATCCTTTGGTTCTTTCTAATAATAGTATCAATTGTGATTTGTTCTTATAGACCAACAGGGCCACAAATATTTTATAAACTGATCAATTCTCTGTGATAGCTTCCACATTTCTCTATGTCAGAACTTGTGAATAGAACATTTTTTTGATGGATAGAGCCTGTTACGGGTTTAAACAAGCCTGGACTTTTGAAAACACATGAATCAGCCACTATGGTACCTGCTCTATTACTTTCTCCTATATTTTAAATCATTGGTCAAATTCAAGAAGCATTTACCGAGCCCTACAGCATACAAGGGATGGCACTAAACATGGAGAATGCAGAGGTGATTGACATTTCCCTCAAGGACCTTCCAGTCCAGTCCAGGAAGCAGGCACACACGCACGCACATGGCACAAAAGAGGGTGAGAAATAGCTTCCAGTCAGCCTGGGACGCATGCTACATGAGCTATGAACAGAGTACAAGGAGCACAGAGAGGAGGCATCCCTGCCATTTAGGCGGTGGCAGCAGGTCTTACAGAGGTGGAGATAACCAAATCAGGCTCTGAGGAATGATGATACTTTCAACTCGCAGAGAGGCAGGGCTCTCCAGGCCCAGGGAAGAATAGTGAGCCCAGATGTGATCCAGAGTTCTCAGGAGCCTCGTTTGGCCCAATGTGGTGAAGGGGTGAAGACAGGCCGCAGGCGGGGCCACGTTATGAAAGAGTCTGAATTGTAAATCAACAGTCTGTTCGCACAGAATCCCATCAAGATTTCAGTAGAGCCAAATGGAGAAAAAAAACACAAAACCAGAAAGGAGAATACTGAAACACTGAAAAGTGTTCCAGCCAGGTGCCATGGCTCACGCCTGTAATCCCAGCACTATGGGAGGCAAGGGTGAGAGGACTGCCTGAACCCACTCGTTCAAGACCAGACTGGGCAACATGGCGAGACCTCGTCTCTACAGTAAATACAGAAATTAGCTGGGCGTGGCAGCCCGTGCCTGTGGTTCCAGCTACTTGGAAGGCTGAGGCAGAAGGATCATCTGAGCCCAGCAGGTCGAGGCTGTAGTGGTCGTGAGCATGCCACCGCACTCTAGCCTGAACAAGAGTGAGACTCCTACTAAAAAAAAATTGTTTAAAGGGTTCTAGGCTTTCTACAAAAATTAGGAGAGATGCAAAAACTGAGGGTTAGTTCATAGCGTATGAGTTCCGTTCTAGGTTTGCTCTCACATGTATCAGTGCTATTGGTTTCAGCCAACTCCCTCCTAATGGGACCTAATGCCCCACTTATATAACAAAAATCCTGATTGGAAATTAAAAGGTAGAATAAACATGTAAACACTGTACAAGGGTGTTCCCTATACAATTTTTTTTTAACTTTGTGACTATTTTGAAAATTTTGATTGAAAAAACTGGAGGAAAAAAGTAGAGCAAAACCTACTAATAAGTAGGCAGGCTGTTGATTTCAAAAAGCAACCTAGCCCCCAACTATAAAGGAAAAATAAGTGAAACTAATTTATAATAAAATATGGACTTCATATGTAAATGTTCATCCAGATAAACTAGAACATGTAAAGTCAAAAGCTTGTAACACTAGATAAAGGACTATCAATGTCACAGCCCAAAATGCAGACAGACACAAGTGCGTGTTGACAATTCAAATGCTGTGTAATTTTCTCCAAGAGTGAAGAAAAGTAATGTTTTCTCTTCGTTTTCACAGTACTTGCGTTTCCAGGCAATTCATTGTACGTTAAAACTAGAGCAAAAGTCACTTTGTGTTTATATGTAAAACAGTGTTGGCTTCGAGGAACAGATATTAACAAACAGGTTGTTTTCCTCTGACCTGGGAGAGTTAGTTCTTAGGGATTGTCCCAGGCTCTGCAGGACATGGCATCTCTGAGTTCTGCCCAATAAAGGCCAAGAGTGCCCCCAGTCTCTGTGACAACAAAAAGCTCCTCCAAAGATTTCTAAGGTGCCCTTGGGGGCAGGACCCCCTACCCTTCTTGGGTACCTGTGGTTTAAGCTGCAGAAATAGATGAGATTCCTTAAAAAAAAAGGTGTGCAGCTAAAGTGAGAGTACCTCTTTTAATAAAAGAATGTTAGATCATTGGCATCTTCACTCATTGTCTTTGTTGGCATATTTCTTCATTATCACCAGCTTCTAAGGCCTTGTTTATTTGCAAAACAAGAGGTTTGCTTTGGCTTTCTTGTGCTTCTTTTAGTTTCCTCTATTTAATCTCTTAATATATCTGGCTGCTTGATGTGGATTTATAGCTAGACATGGTGGTTAATATGTGTGAATTCCTTCCCATGGGTCTCATCCCTGGGGGGCTTCCAGTTCTCTCTGCAGTGTATAGACAGTTAGAACTAACTCAATACTGGATTCCTATTCAGTGCTATGAATCCTTAAGTGGAATCAGCTTCCTCCTTTGGGGATCTTATAACGGTAGTTTGGCGTTTCTTCCCACACATCTCACTTTCAGGGGACATAAGTGTTTTGAAGTTAAGAGAGAACATATTGCCGGGCTCGGTGGCTCAACCTGTAATCCCGCACCTTTGGGAGGCTGAGGTGAGTGGATTGCCTGAGCCCGCGGGTTCGAGACCCGCCTGGGCAGCGAGACCTCATCTCCACAATAAAATAAAAAAATCAGCCGGGCGTGGTAGCGCATGCCTGTAATTCCGGCTACTTGGAAGGCTGAGGCGGAAGGATCACTGGAGCCCAGCAGGCAAGGCTGCGGTGGCCGGGAGCGGCCACTGCACTCCAGTCTGGGCGACAGAGTGAGACTCCAATTCAAAAAATAAAAAATAAGAGAGAACATATCACATAGGGAGACAGTCATTTCCCTTTCCTTGCCTTCTGTTTTTCAAACTATGAGAACTAGATTTACATGCAGAATAAGAGCAGCAGACCTACGGGAGGTAGTGTAGGAGGGGGCAGTGGTTCTCAAAGTGTGTTCCTCAGGCCGCCAACAGCAGCATCACTGGAGAGTGACTAGAAATGCAAATTTTAAGCCCCACTTTGAACCTACTGAATGAGAAACTCGGGGTGGCCAAAACTCTGTGATTCCTTTAACAAAGCCCCAGGTAATTTTTAAATTTGCCTTTTAAAAATTATTACATAATACTTTAAATATGTATGGGGTAGATGTAATATTTTGTTACATGCATGGAATGTGTACTGGTCAAGTCACGGTATTTGAGGTGTCTGTCACCTTGAGTTTCATCGTTTCTATGTATTGGGAGCATTTCAAGACCTCTCTTCCAGCTACTTTGAAATATGTAATACATCACTGCTAACTATAGTCATCCTACTCTGCTATCGGACATTAGAGCTTATTTCTTCTATATAACTACATTTGTACCCACTGACCAACCTCTCTTCATCCTCCCCTTCTACCTACACACCTTTCTCAGCCTCTGGCATCTGTCATTCTACTCTCTACCCCAACTCTCACATATGAGTAAGAACATGCAATATGTCTTTCTGTGCCTGGCTTATTTCCCTTAACGTAATAACCTTTAGTTCCATCAGTGCTGCTGCAAATGACAAGATTTCATTCTTTGATATGGATAACTAGTATTCCGTTGTGTACATACGTATATCACATTTTCTTTACCCATTCCTCCATTGGTGGGCACTTAGTTGATTCCAATATCTTTGTTATTGTGAGTAATGCCGCAATAAACATGAGAGTGCAGGAATTCCTTTGATATCCTGATTTCTTTTCCTTTGGATAAATACCCAGTGGTGGAATTGCTAGGTCATATGGTAATTCTATTAGAAATCTTCAGACTGTTTTCCATAGTGATTGTACTAATTTACATTCCCATCAACCATGTATAAGCTTTCCCTTTTCTGTGCATCATCAATATCTGTTATTTTTGTGTTTTTAATAATAGCCATTCTAACTAGAGTAATATGCTATCTCACTGTCATTTTGATTTGCATTTTCCTGATGATTAGAGATGTTGAGGAGTGTTTCATATACCTTTTGGCCATTTGTGTGTCTTCTTTTGAGAAATGTCTATTCATGGGGGTTTTTTTTGCCCATTTTTAAATGGAATTTGTTTTTTTGGGGTTTTGGGTTTTTTGTTTTTACTGCTGAATTGAGTTTCTTGTATCTTCTGGATATTAGTCGCTTGTAGGATGAATATTTTGCAGGTATTTTCTCCCATTCGACAGGTTGTCTCTTCACTCTACTGATTGTTTCCTTTCTTGTGCAGAAGCTTTTTAGTTTAATAAATTTCCATTTGTCTATTTTTTGGTTTTGTTGCCTATGCTTTTGGAGTCTTAGCCATACATTTTTGCCTATACCAGTGTCATGAAGTATTTTTTTCTATGTTTTCTTCTAGTAACTTTATAGTTTGTGTCTAAAGTTTAAGTCTTGAGTCCATCTTGAGTTGATTTTTTTTTATAGGTGAGAGACAGGGGCCCAGTTTTATTCTTCTGCATATGGATATCCAGTTTCCCAGTACCATGTATTGAAGAGACTGTCCTTTCCCCAGTTTATGTTCCTGGCACCTTTGTTAAAAATCAGTTGACTGTAAATATGTGGATTTATTTCTGGATTTTTTAGCCTGTTTCACTGATCTATATCTGTTCTTATACCAGCACCATCCTATTTGATTGCTATAGCCTTGTAAGATATTTTGAAATCAAGTAGTGTGCTTCCTCCAGTTATATTCGTTTTGCTCAAAATTACCTCGGCTATGGGGATCTTTTTTGATTCCATACAAATTTAAGGATTTTTTTTCTATTTCTGTGAAAAATAACAGTGATATTTTGATAAGGGTTACATTAAATCTTTAGATTACTTTGGGCAGTACGGACATTTTAACAATATTTATTATTCTGATCCATGACTGTGAGATGTCTTTCCCTCTATTTGTATCCTCTTTAGTTCTCTTCATCAGTGTTTTGTAGTTATCCCTGTAGAGATCTTTCACCTCCTTGGTCAAATTTAGTCCTAGGTATTTTATTTAGTTATTTATTTGTGTAGCTATTGTAAATGGGATTGTCCTCTTGATTTCTTTCTCAGCTAGTTTATTATTGATGTAAATAAACACTATTGATTTTTGTGTGTTAATGTTGTATCCTGCAACTTTACTGAATTTATTTGCCAGTTTGAGTTTTTGGTGGAGTCTTTAGGTTTTTCTAAATATAAGATCATATTGCCGGGCTCGGTGGCTCAGCCTGTAATCCCGCGCCTTTGGGAGACTGAGGTGAGTGGATTGCCTGAGCCTGCGGGTTCGAGACTCGCCTGGGCTGCGGGTTCGAGACTCGCCTGGGCAGCGAGACCTCATCTCTACAATAAACAAACAAACAAACAAAAAATCAGCCGGGCGTGGTAGCGCATGCCTGTAATTCCGGCTACTCGGAAGGCTGAGGCGGAAGGATCGCCAGAGCCCAACAGGTCGAGGCTGCAGTGGCCAGGAGTGGCCAACAGAGTGAGACTCCAACTCAAAAAAAAAAAAAAAAAAGATCATATCATCAGCAAAGAGGGACAGTTTGACTTCCTCATTCTTATGTAGATGCCCTTGATTTCGTTTGGTGTTTTAAGGTTCTGTTGTTAGGGAGACTGTGGTGAAGTTTTTCTGGGGATTCAGGTGATTTTGATGCAAGGAAAAGTGTATGACCCACTGATACAAAGAAACGTGGATCCAAAGGCTATTGCAGTCATTTAATAGCTTTGTTACCCTGAACAAGTTCCTTTCTTCCTCAACTGGTAGTCTTCAACCCTGGCTATTCATTATAAACACCTAGAAGGGTTTTAAGAATTCCAGTGCCTGGAACCCAAGCCAAACTGGGTCCAAACTGTGTTCTTAAAACCTCCCAGGGGATTCATTTGCAGTGAAAGTTAAACCTTTGCAGCAAGCTTTGGTGTCCCTCTTCTGTAAAGTGAGTATAATGCCCCTGTCTCTCTCTGGAGTGAGCAGTACTCCTAGGAGAAATAGGTGAAATGAGTTACATGTATGTACATAGCCAAGTAGACTGAAAAGCAAATAATGAGGACACCTTAGGAAGAACAAGCCTTTCCTTCTCTGTTCTCCAGTCTGGGGAGACTTCCCTAGGGCTCCTGGTCTAGAGAATCTCTTGTAGCATGACTTACATTTAACTTTGTTCTTCATTTTAAAGGGCCAATCCTGAACCAGGATCCCTAGATTTACAAGTGCTTTTCTTCTCCCATTGCTTAACACTGACCCTGGTACCAGTTCTATATCATCTCCACACTTGTCTCGGTTCGAGAAAAGATGGACAAGGTTCAGATCTGTGCTGGTGTCTACATTATTATACCATAAAATTTGTAGACCTTTGTACTATTTGGGGTTCACTCGTCATGAAACTAAAACCAGCAGGGTGAAAGTAAACATTCTTGGAACAGAACGTCCTGTTACCCCTCAGATCCTCTGTGGGTAGAATCAATGCTGAGCTGTCAGCAAAGTCTGGAGACTTGTAGCTGATCTTTCCCTTGAGGTTGGTCCCTAGGCATTACAGGAGAAGACTTTGTTTATATCTCACAGAGGGCAAAAAAACAAAACATCCAAGTCCTTGGGTAATGTACAGAAGCAAAGCTCAGCTCCCAGTGCTGTAAAAAGGTTTACTATTCACTCTGGACTCAGTCACTTTGGAAATTCAGAATTCGGCCAGGCATGGTGGCTCACGCCTATAATCCCAGCACTTTGGAAGGCCGAGGTGAGAGGGTTGCCTGAGCCCACGGGGTTGAGACCAGCCTGGGCAATTTGCAAGACTTCATCTCTACAATAAATCAAAAAATTAGCCAGGCATGGTGGCGCCTGCCTGTAGTTTCAGCTACTTGGAAGGCTGAGGCAGAAAGATCGCCTGAGCCCAGCAGGTCAAGATTGCGGTGGCTGGGAGTGTGCCACTGCACTCCAACCTGGGTGACAGAGTGAAACTTCAATTCAGAAAAAGAAAAAGAAGATTCTGAATTCATGGAATTGATTTGACCAACATCTTTTGGGAAGCTTTCAGGGTCACCAAAAATATAAATAAATAAAGATTCAGATACTGATCTCAAGAAATTTATAATTAAGTAAGCAGTGAGCCGGGCTCGGTGGCTCAGCCTGTAATCCCACGCCTTTGGGAAGCTGAGGTGAGTGGATTGCCTGAGCCCGCGGGTTTGAGACCTGCCTGGGCAGCAAGACCTCATCTCTACAATAAAATCAAAAAATCAACCAGGCGTGGTAGCGCATGCCTGTAATTCCGGCTACTTGGAAGGCTGAGGCGGAAAGACCGCCGGAGCCCAGCAGGTCGAGGCTGCGGTGGCCGGGAGCAGCCATTGAACTCCAGTCTGAGCGACAGTGAGACTCCAACTCAAAAAAAAAAAAAAAAAAGTAAGCAGTGGAGATTAAGTACCAAATGAGGGATGAAGATAGGAGGGTTTATGGGAAGTCAGAGGAAGAACAGTCTGCTTAGAATGGGATGTTCAAAGATGAGCATTTCACCTAAGCTTGTGGGCATAGGTGGAGTAATTAACATATTCTGTCCCAGTTCAAATGTTATCCTCTCATAGAGTCACCTCCCCTGAAGTCCCATCCTTCCTCTCCTCTTTCTCTGCCTTATTTTTCTTTTCTTTCTTTCTTTTTTTTTTTTTTTTTTGAGTTGGAGTCTCACTCCATCGCCCAGACTAGAGTGCAGTGGCATGCTCCCGGCCACCGCAGCCTCGATCTGCTGGGCTCTGGCTATCCTTCCGCCTCAGCGGAAGAACTACAGGTGCGCGCTACCATGCCCAGCTAGTTTTTGATTTATTGTAGAGACGAGGTCTTGCCAAGCTGCCCAGGCAGGTCTCGAACCCGCAGGCTCAGGCAATCCATTCGCCTCAGCCTCCCAAAACACTGGGATTACAGGCTGAGCCACCAAACCTAGCTTATTTTTCTTCATATCACTTATTACTGCCCAACTTTATCTGTCTTTTTATTATTGGTAAATAATGCTAAGAGGTAGCTTCCATGAGGGTAGGGATTTCATCTGTTGTGTTCATCTCTGTACCCGGCATGCAGAACAGTGCCTGGCACACAGTAGACACTCAATAAGTTGAATAAGTGAATGAATGGACAGATGGATGTATACACTTTTGTTTCATAGGGCATCACAGGAATCCGTTTTGCTGGAGGAGAGAAGTGCTACATCAAAGCGCAGGTGAAGGCTCGTGTTCCTGAGGTGGGCACTGTGACCAAACAGAGCATCTCCTCCGAACTGGTGGGTACCAACATGCTCGAGACAGCAAGAGGGTTCGGCAGACATTGTTTGGAGGCAAAACCCCTTTGGTCTCTAGTTCCTGGGTAGATTCATGACCAGAAGCTAAGTTCTGTTTCTTCTCTGCTAAAGGAATTGAAACTGTTTTTTGTCCTACTGTGTTCAAGGAGTCATTCTTACATGATATAGTATATTTAAAGATTTTGGAAACCCATGTTTTAAAGTGCATAAAGAGGCTTGGTGCTCACACGACCCTTATTTGCCTGATGTTAGGGAACTGTCTGATCAGTGGTTAAGAATCTACAAAAGAGATAAAGAACTCCACAAGACAGAATCTTCATTAAAAGGGACTTCAGAGCCTTCTAGTGTCAGCTCTACTCGATGTGGAAATTCCTCCTGAATACCCCCAACAGCGGATCACCCAGACTCCACTGGAAAGCAGTGACAGGGCGCCCCCCCATTCTATGTGTCAACCGGCTTCACCTGAGGTGGGGGAGAAGGGCTTTTCTAATTGCCTTGTCCTACATTGAGCTGAGATGGCTGCCCTGACAATATTTACCCATTGGTTCAAGTTCCACCCAATGAAGCTACAACATATATCTAATTCCTTTCCTTTTCTTTCTTTTGTTTATTTATTTATTGCTGTTCAAGAGTTTGACAACATGTCTAATTCCTATTCTATGTGTCAAACCTGTGAGTTTTTTAAACATAATTCTTCCATTTATTATTAATAACTTGCCTTTGAGCTTGATTTTTTTTTTAAATTTACTTTCAAGAATTGCATTCAGAGTTCTAAAGACACATTTAACAGTAACACCTCACATTTTTATGATACTTTAGGGCTTACAAAATGGCCACATCCATTATTGTCTTCCATTTGAGTTGTGGCAGGGCAGGATGAAAAGAAAATGGACTTAAGAATCAGAAAAATGTGGGTTCAAAAACCAACTCTGACACTTGCTATGCATGTGGCTTCAACTTTTGGGGCCTGTGTTGTCATCTGCAAACTTGGGGCATGTATACTGTGCCTACTCCCTAGAATCTACTAGAGGGTGAAGAAATGGCTGCTGCTCGTTACTGTTAATTTTATTATGATCATCTTTGATTCTTCCAGTATCCCCGAGAGAGAGGTGAAACAAGTCTCAATTCCCCCAAGGCAAAAGAGGAAAACTATGGGGAAGCCAAGGTGCCTGGAAACTACCTGGCTGTTTGTCCTCATAGGAGTAGAAGCAGGTGATATCTCAAAACAGAATAAAACAAACACTGAAAACAAACCTGTAGGTTGTTAAGGCTGGCTGCCATGTCCTCTGTTTTCTCTTTTCTACTCCCAGTTTGCCCAACATTCATCCTGGGAGATGTTTTCCAGACATTCCTTGCTCAGCCATTCTCTCCTGATCGTGTTCCGGTTCGTTCCGCATGAGCCATACAGTTCAGAATCGAGGGCCAGGCTTTCAGTGTGAGCTCACTAATGCCGCAGGGAAAGGGACCAAGACCTCCTTTGTTCTGACCCTTGACCTTCTCTTCCTGCACTGCCATCGCCTACAGTCACACTGTCATCCTTGCCGTTCTCCCCATAAATGGACATAGAACATTTATGGACACAAGGACCAACCCCCCCCAGCAATAGCTTCCCCAGGTCTAATCATAAGTTTGCAGTGTATTTTTTTAAGTTTTCTCTCCTGATTTTTAAAACCAATACTTTGTCACTATAGAAAATTAGAGAAATACATAAAAGCATAAAGAAGAAAATCACCCATAATTACATAATTCACAGATAACTAATGTTAACATTTTGGTGGATTTTCTCTGTGTGTGTGTGTGTGTGTGTGTGTGTGTGTGTGTGCGCGCGCGCGCATGTGCGCGCGCACATTCTTTCCGTAAGAGAAGTTATACAGTTGTACTTTCTTATTATGTATAACTTCAGTTATTTTGAAATGTAGACTATGGTGGATGTATTATACATCATATGATTGTAATTTTAAAAATCTTTCATTCTTGAATACTTCAGGTATCTTCAGTTTTTCACTATTTCAAATAATAATAATTCAAAGTAAAAATTTTAAGTACAAAAATAATTCATCCTGGTGATTATTTTTCTATTTAAGTCTTTGCATATGATTCTTAGGTCATAAAGGTAGGTTATGTATCTTGTGTTTAGTTGTTCATACTGTGCATGGTGGATCCTCTGATAGACAAAAACAACTACAGACAATTATGTTTGTGTGAATTAAGAATATGTTTGGCTGTCAGTAGCTTAGAATGATTTACTCAAGAGAAATTTGTTTTTCTCCATAGTAGGCAATGTGGAGGCAGATGGCTGCCAGCATTGGCTCAGTGTCCAGCATCTCTGTGGTGCTTAAAAATTTTCCCTTCCAGGGCTGGTTGTGGTGGCTCACTCCTATAATCCCAGCACTTTGGAAGGCCGAGGTGAGAGGATTGCCTAAGCCCACAGGTTTGAGACCAGCCTGGGCAACTTGGCAAGACCTCATCTCTACAATAAATCAAAAAATTAGCCGGGCGTGGTGGCGCATGCCTGTAGTTCCAGCTACTTGTAAGGCTGAGGCAGAAGGATCACCTGAGGTCAGCAGATCGAGGTTGCAGTGGTCATGAGCGTTCCACTGCACTCCAGCCTGGACGACAGAGTGAGGCTCCAATTAAAAAAAAAAAAAAATTAAAAATCCTTCCAGCTCCAATCATGTTAGCACTGCTCAACCTCTTCCTGACATTCTTACTCAGAATTCCAATAAAAAAGTCAGGAAAAAAAGAGGTTGAGCAGTGCCAGTCAGGACTTCCCTTGAACCAGGAAAAGCAGAAAGTCTCCCAGCTCCTCGGCACGCTTTGGCCTGGATCTCGCTGGATTGCCCTGGCTGCTGCAGAGTCTGAGAAAGCAAGTGTCTCTCCGGGGCTAGGCATATATATCGTGGCTTCCAATAAAAGCAGGATCGTGTTGTAAGGAAGGGGAGAGAGGAAGGAGAGGGGGTGGGCACCTGAAGTGCATGCCCCACGATTTATTTAGCATTCTCAGCTTGGAGGATGCATCTGTATGCATTATCCCAATAACCCCAGTCTTCCCCACACACTTTAGACTCTGAGGGGTAGATTTATGCACCACTTGCTCTCATACATTTTTCATCAGTTTTGTATAACTTTAAAAAGCTACTGTACTCAGAGAGCATTCATTTCCTGGATAGAGCCATTTAATTTAAGGTAAATAACTGGATTACCTGAGTGTTGGCTTCCTCCAATAACTTTAAGTTGTTTTAATGCAGCCATAGGCCTGAGGGAGAAAGCATAAATGAAGTGCTGCTTTTAGCTAAAAATAAGGAGAAAACATTTTAATTTCTCCAAGCTATTGCAAACTAATAAATACATGAAAGGAACAACCTGGCAAAATAAATTTGTCTCCTGGGTTATCAGACCATTCTCAGCATCTCACTGTGGAAGAAAATCCAGGGTTTAGCTTTGAAATCTCAGTGGTGTGCTTGATGCAAGGGAACATCTGAAATATGTTGTTATAGCTAGGAAATGGAGAAATGGCTTATGTTAAATAATACTTTGAACTGAAGACATTAAAGAACCAATCACTTGCTTTTCCTATTGTTGTTCAGAAGCTGCAGAACAAAACCTCACAAGATTTTCACTTCAGATGAAGGGTTCCTCTAGCCTTTATAGGATTCCAGAGTCCATTCAATTGCTTTTCCTCAAAAAACATCTTTGATCAAAAACATCAGATTAACCTAAATCTCAAAGTTGGTATCAAGTAATTTTCACTTCAACTTGGGACACTCCTAGTCACACATCGCAGTTCTCCAAAGGCAGGGCAGCAGGAGGAGGGACGCTGGGTACTGTGAAGACACTGCAAAGAGAGATTAAACCATTGGAGTGGGCGCGCACACGGAATTCTCATTAGTTTTTTATAAGGCAAAAGAATCTTTCCGCAACACGTGACTCCACATGCTGCATGTTCCACTGTCCTCTGTGCTGAGATGCTTTTCATTTCTACTTACAGGAAGGCAAGATCATGCCAGTTAAATATGAAGAAAATTCTCTGATCTGGGTGGCCGTAGATCAACCTGTGAAGGACAGCAGCTTCCTGAGTTCTAAAGTCTTAGAGCTCTGTGGTGACCTTCCTATTTTCTGGCTTAAACCCACCTATCCAAAAGGTAACCTTTTAAATGATCTTAATGCTGCTTAAAATTCTCCCCGATCAAGTGGGTTTCCTCCGAGCCCCTCCACAGGCCTGAGCACACAAGCAGGAGGTTAAATCAGGATGCACATTGCAGTGTCTCAGAAATTAACATGGGAGATGAAAGAGAAGGAAAATGACAACCCATGACCGTTGCAGGGAAGGGAGGGAACAGCAGGGTTAACAGGAGTTGGGAGCAGCAAACACCACTGCATCACCTGCGGTGTTTATTTATGGCCCTCCTGTTTCTTTCCACTCTGCCCCTTAATCTCAGTTGTTTGCACCTTCCAATTTTACTTTTTTTATTTTTTATTTCTAAGGCATAGAATCAGGGGACTAAGAAGCTGTCATACCTCCGAGTCTTTATTGTGTTCAAACCTAGAATTATGGGACAGCCAAAAGCTGCTGTGGGTATAGGCTGAAATTCTTCAAGTTCAAAGCTTGAGCATCAGCCTCCAAGTCTGGTGAAAATAAACGCAGGCTCCCTGGGGTTCAGAGCTTGACTGGAGCAAACCTTGGAGCCATTTCCAGGTGATGAAAGCAGATGAGCCCAGGGGACCTCCCTCTTTCCCTTGAGCTTCCGCTGTCCCCAGAGGGTCTCTCACTCTTAATTTCTACTGCAATCACCACTCTGGCCTCCCAAAGGCCTATTTTGTAGCTCTGGTTCCAATGTGGTGGGAAAATAGGCCTTTCTCCTAGCACAGCTGAGATGGGCTATGATTTTGGAAAGATTTTATTGAACATCAGAAGAGAGCGGTATAGAAATAAAGAAAATACGGGCATTCAAACCACAAGGCATGGTGGATGGAGGAGCCTCCAGAGACAGAGAGAGACACAGAGACAGAAAAAGACACAGAGAGAGAGAGACACACAGAGAGAGAGAGAGAGAGAGAGAGACTGAGAGACAGACAGAGACACAGAGAGACACAGAGAGGCAGAGACAGAGAGAGACAGAGAGACACAGAGAGAGAGAGACTGAGAGAGAGAGAGACTGAGAGAGAGAGAGAGAGACTGAGAGAGAGACAGACAGACAGAGAGACAGAGAGAGACACAGAGAGAGGCATGGAGGAGCAGAATGGGCAGTTCGTGTCTCATAGGTACAGAGCTTAGGTTTTTGCAAGATGAAAAACACATTCTAGAGCCAGATGGTGGTGAAAGTTGCACAGCAGTGTGAATGTACTTCATGCCAATGAGCTGTACATGTGAACATGGTTAAAAGGGGGCTGGGTGTGGTGGCTCATGCCAGTAATCCCAGCATGCTTTGGGAGGCCAAGCTGGGAGGATTCCTTGAGGCCAGGAGTTCAAGACCAGCCCGGGCAACATAGCGACACCCCATAACTAAAAAAAAAATTAAAAATCAGCCAGGCATGGTGGCATGTGCCTGCAGCCCCAGCTACTCTGGAGGCTAATGTGGGAGGACTGCTTGAACCCAGGAGTTCGAGGTTGTAGTGAGCTATAATCATGCCACTTGGATTCCAGCCTGGGTGACAGAGTGAGACTCCGTCTCTTTAAAAAATGGCTAAGCCGGGCTCAGTGGCTCAACCTGTAATCCTGCGCCTTTGGGAGGCTGAGGTGAGTG
>NW_007248604.1:83223-122505 GCF_000164805.1 Carlito syrichta
TCAAAAAAAAAAAAAAAAAAAGTTGGGGGTGGGAGGGTTGAGAATGAATGTGAGCCATCTTACAATGTCTGTCTCAATTAGTATTAAAAACCAAATTCAGGTTATTTGTATGTTTCTCCACTATTCTAACGCTCTAAAGTATGGTTTAATATTGCAAAAAGCTATAAGCACAAAAATTTACAAGTATCTGATCATATATATGATATCCTTTTCTTATTTTGGGGGGGATTTTGTTTTAAGTCTAAGTCTCACCCTGTCGCCCAGGCTGGAATACAGCAGCACACTCATAACTACCACAGCCTCACCCTGTTAGGCTCAGGTGATCCTTCCGTCTCAGTCTTCCAAGTAGCCAGAACTACAGGCGTGCGCCACCACACCCGGCTAATTTGTTGGATTTATTGCAGAGTCAAGGGCTCGCCAAGTTACCCAGGCTGGTCTCAAACCCCCCGGACTCAAACAATTCTCTTGTCTCTGCCTCCCAAAGTGCTGGGATTACAGGCATTAGCCACAATACATGGCTTTTACGTTTTGCAACCTGATAAACACAGATCTAACTTCCTTAATTATTTAAATAAAGGAATTAATTTACAGCAATTCTTGCAGAAATACAGAGAGAAAGAAGAGAAGTGGTAAGAAAAACTGTTCCAACTACCACAAGAAGACCAAGCAGTGGACCACGGGGCAACCCAGGCCCTGGAAGACCAAATAATGAAACCAGACCCAGTGTTCAAGAGGACTCAGAACCCTTCAACCCGGATAATCCTTACCACGTGCGTGCTGGTGTTTTCATGACGTGTTCAGACAAATGCATTAAACATAGAACTGAAGTGGTATTTCTACTTGAGGTTTTCAATGAGCATTTAGCATTCAACTAAGCCTTTGTTTTATTATTTTATTATTTGAGTTGGAGTCTCACTCTGTCGCCCAGGCTGGAGTGCAGTGGAACACTCATGGCCACCACAGCCTCAAACTACTGAGCTCAGGTTATCCTTCCGCCTCAGCCTTCCAAGTAGCTGGAACTACACGTTTGCCATTATGACGCCCGGCTAATTTTTTGATTTATTGCAGAGACGAGGTCTTGCCAAGTTACCTAACCTGGTCTCAAACCCCTGGGCTCAGGCAATCTTCTCGCCTCAGCCTCCCAAAGTGCTGGGATTATAGGCTTGAGCCACCACACCCGGCTATTTGATTACTTAAAAAATGTCTTCATCTATTTGTTGCAAGGCTTATAATTAAGGGCAAGAACAATTAGGCCTCGCCTCTGTAGTGTAAAATTCTGATTGGCTGGGAATATGTACAAAGTTGTTTCTGTGTTCTCCTTTTGGGGTCACGTACAAATTCATGAAAATGAATTCATATCAGGAATTTATTTTAAAATGTTTTCTAGAGGGTTCTCTGGAGGCAACACGTGGAAAGTATTCTCTCTTGCCCTTTACATCCACGTTATTCGTTCATTCAACAGACATTGTATGAGTACCTGCTCTTCCTTGGCCCTGTACACATAATCAGGAGTAACTTCCGCCCTCAGGGGCTCTCAGTCCAGTCAGAGTAGACTCACATAAAACACTTGAAGTTGAAAACTGATGTTTGTGAGGATGACACTAAGGTGCTGAAAATTCCCATCTTCCATGAAGTATTAACTATTTCTATACTTTGCAGGAAGTGAAAGTAGAATCGTAGGTATTTATGTGTAGCTAGCTTTTAAAATAAAAACATGCACATATGTTAAAAAACAGCACCAGCCAGACCCAGTGGGTCACACATGTAATCTCAACACTTTGGGAGGCAGAGGCAAGAGGACTGCCTGAGCCCAGAGGTTCGAGATCAGCCTGGGCAGCTTGGCAAGACCTCGTCTCTACAATAAATACAAAACTTAACTGGGCGTGGTGGCGTCTGCCTGTGGTTCCAGCTATTTGGAAGGCTGAGGTGGAAGGGTCACCTGAACCCAGCAGGTCGAGGCTGCGGTAGCCATGAGTGTGCCACTGCACTCCAGCCTGGGCGACAGAGTGAGTCAAAAAAACAAAAAAAGCAAATAAACACCCAGCACCAAAAGGTACATAATGGAAAGCGAGTTTCTCTTCCACCCCAGACACCCAGCCTGAGGAACCCCATTAACAAGGACTATTTGTCCAGTTTCTTTGAGTGAATACACACACAATTTTTAACACGAAACTTCTATACCTTGCTTTCTTTCCAGTTACAAGACAGTGCTTGGGAGATTGTTCTATAGCTCCTGCACAATACCTCATTCACTTAATGACTACTGTTCATTTAGTAGTACAGAAATCTTGTGCTTTGCTTTGGTGGGCATATAAATTATCTCCCTATCTTTTGCTGCCACAAATACTGTTAGAGTATACACCTTGAACAAGATTCCTAGGGTTATGGAAATGAGTAAATGAGGCAATGCAGGTGAAGCACTTAGCACACGGCTTGACACATAGACAAACATCAACTTGTTTAATGTTGGCTATTGGTGTTATTATACTTTGTACGCAGTATTTATTTAGCATAAATACTGAAGCATGGGTCTGCTACGTCAAAGTAGATCTACGTTTTAATGGAGGATACCAAATTGCCTTTTAAAGAATTGCATCAGCTGTGTGTCTGCAAATGGCAACGAAAGGACCCATTTATTATCAAACTTAAAATAACTTTGCCAATCTCTTGGGTGAAAATTGTACCTCGTGGTTGTTTTATCTTGCCTGTCTTTAATTATGTGTAAGGTTGAGCATTTTTCATACACGAAGTCATTTGAGCATTTTCTTCTATGTAGTTTATTCAGGCCTATACTGTGTCATATATTGCAAATATATTTTCTAGTTTACCACTTTAGAAAAATGTAGATCGAAAAATATTTTCTAAATAACCTACGGCTTATCAGAAAATTCAGGACACAATACTTCACTCCTGAGCTCAAAGAACAATAAAGAAATAAAATCTAAATAGGCAAACAAAATTGAATGTAGCTTATCCCCCAGATAGCTGGGCTGGCTGAATCTGGTTCAAGGGATGAGGGCATCAGCCTCTTTACAGAAGGGCAGGATGTGACTCTGTCCAGGTTTCAGCTTGGGTGATCCATATTCCTTGAAAAACCTCAATTAAATAAATTTTCCTTTATTATATGTTGACTTTAAGCAGAAATGCTTAAAGCATTTCTCTCCATGATCTCAGTCCGTCACACATCCCTGTCAAAAAAGAAAACAACCTGAGACTTACTCCCAACCTTTTAATCTTAACAAATCTTCGCCAAACCCTCAGGTGAAGGCATGCTTCAACCAAACGGCCTTTTGACTCCTCGTGCCCAGAAAAGTCAGTCACAATTAATGAGGTGGTTGTCTTTTTGTTGTGCCAGATGAATCTATTTAAAGAGATAAGGTTAAAAAAAAAAAATAGAGCGAGTGTAAAGAATAAAAAAGAATGGTGTGGCCAGGTGTGGTGGCTCACGCCTATAATTGCAGCACTTTGGGAGGCAGAGGTGAGAGGCCCATGGGTTCAAGACCAGCCTGGGCAACTTGGTGAAACCTCATCTGTACAATAAATAAAAAAATAGCTGGGCGTGGTGGCACATTCCTGTAGTTCTAGCTACTTGGAAAGCTGAGACCGAAGGATCACCTGAGCCCAGCAGGTTGAAGCTGTGGTGGCTGTAAGCATGCCATGCCACTGCACTCCAGCCCGGGTGACAGATACTAAAAAAAAAAAAAAATGGTGTTAAGGTAATAGATATTTTGATGTCACAATTTGAATACAGACTGTATCAATGTTGAGGAATTAATTTTGTTAGGTGTGATAATGGTAGTGTGGTTATGTAGGAAAATATCTTCTCTTTGGAGGTACAGCCTAATGTATCTACGAATGAAATGTCACAATGCCTTCAATTCTTTTTACATTCACTTCAGAATTTACTTTAAAATAGTAAATTTAAAAAGTAAAATAGTAAATACTTCAGGAGGAAAAAAAAAGCAAATCTGACAATAGGTTAGCAATCACCAAATCTAGATGGGAGTGTTTGTATACAAGTTTCTCCACTTTCCAGTATGTTTGCAATATTTGCTTTGTTTGAAATCTTTAATAACATCCCTCCAATCAAAACTTATACTACAGGCTTTTTTAGGCCAGGCGTAGTAGCTCACACCTGCAATCCCCGGACTTTAGGAGGCTGAGGTGGGAGGATTGCTTGAGCCCAGGAGTTGAAGACCAGCCTGGGCGATATAGCAAGACTTCTGTCTCTACAATTTTTTTAAAACTCAGCAGGGCATGGTGGCACGTGCCTGTATTCCCAGTTACTCTGGAAGTTGAGGCAGAAAGATCACCTGAGCCCAGGTCGAGGCTGTGGTAAGGCGTGATTGTGCCACTATGCACTCCAGCCTGGGTGACAGAGTGGAGGGGTAAAAAAAAAAAAAAAAAAAAAGAGGTTTTTAAAAATACCAGAATCAGTGACCTCTAGGAAGAGAGGCATAAATTGAGTCAAGAATTTAAAGATAGGGCTTCTTGGCAGTACAATTCAATACCATATTATAGAGTCTCTACTCCAACAACTCCCTCAAAAGGAAAAACCAGATAAGCAAATTGGGCAGGGGCAAGTTCCCTCCAGCTCTCTCTCCAGCAGTTTAAACAGATTTTTTTTTTTTAACGTCAATACAATCTTATGTATTGTAGAAACTAAAAGACGGAAACTAGAAGGTAAAGTTCAAGGTCTTGAATTTCTATGGGCCCTTTTCCTGAAACCCCTTAGTCTCAATGGAGGTAACATCTCCATTCTGTTGCAGAAACGAAGACAGGAGAAACAAAATGATTTGATAGTATTTCCTGAGCCAGTGCAACTGGAATTGAAATGTCTTTAGCCTAGATCGATGAGTTTCAAAATGTGCTCATAAGAGCCCTGGAAGCCATTACTACATGAAGGCAATAGTGTTCCACTGACTTAAAATTAGCAGTGGCAGAAATACTGCTTTTGATCATAATGCTTCCTTGTTGTTTTCCTACATAAAACGAACTAAGTCATTATTGAGGGATAATCACAGTTCATCAAAAGCATGGAGAAACTTCAGGATACCATTTTTTAAAAAAACTTTTTGCCAGTGACAGCTTGGTTGGTGAAGACTCCTTGACATCATCAGAAGGAAATCTAAATGACAGTAGGTTACAAGATTGAAAGCTCTTTACAGATTTAGCTGATTTCTTGTAGCAGTGAAAAATTCAGCATCTTATTTAAAACTTGTGTGCATACCATGACCTTTTCACTATGAAGAAAACACAAGTAATTCTCTTTTATTTCACAGCAGCAGGAAGGGGAAAGCATGACATTCGACCCTAGACTGGATCACGAAGGAATCTGCTGTATAGAATGTAGGCGAAGCTACACACACTGCCAGAAGATCTGTGAGCCGCTGGGGGGCTATTACCCATGGCCTTATAATTACCATGGCTGCCGTTCAGCCTGCAGAGTCGTCATGCCATGTAGCTGGTGGGTGGCCCGTATCTTGGGCATGGTGTGAAGTCACTTCATATATCATGTGCTGTAAAAGTAAGAATTAACTGGAGACAACCAAAGAAGCATGAGGCATGTTGATGCTGAAGGGATCACAAAGTATTTTTATACTCAACCTGACTGGTGTTACTGTAGACACTTTCTAACGGAACATTTCTCAATTGCTTTCCAGAACTTTACATAGAATGTACAAATGTACTGAAAGAAAGGGTAGTTCATGTCCAAAATGCCATCAAAATCCCTTTATTATTTGCTGTTGTTTATTTGTTCTGCTTTGCCAGTGAGGCATCCTTATGTCTTCCCAAGCAATTTTGAAATAAACATGGACATTCACAGTTTGTCAAAGATCTCTATTGAACACTTGAGTTCCTTTTAATCAAGCCATGACTAAAATAATTAAGTTACTTGCACAGAATTCCTTAACTGTTCTTAACTGTCTTTTGTTCTTCCCAGTCTTGTGAATGTGTCTCTAGAATTTCCAGATAAAAACAGGAAAAAGCAAAAACAAAAGGATATTTAATGGAATCTACTTCAAAGTGAACATTTTCAGCCTCCATGTGGAAGCTCATGGGGAATTCTTTGCCTATAGTATGTGCTGGCATGTGATTAACAGGTGGCTGACCTCTGTTGAGTCGCCACCAGGGAAAGCATTAGAATAAAGAAAAACGTAGTAAAAGGTAAGTCAGACCTGTGGGGAGGAAGGATGTTACTGACATTCTGAAAAGCAGGTTTCATACCCTTCTCAATCTGGTTTCAGTAAGTGGTCACTGGGCACGAAGAAGCATAATGACTTTTACCTTTGTAGTACAAATCAGGCTGCTGATGTAGTCCAATTACCAGTAAGTTACTCTCCTGGTAATAGGGCTGACAGTGGTGCTTGGCAGACAAGGCTGAGGAGGAATAGTTTATTTATGTATAATGACATAAAGAAAGTCCCTCAGGAACAAGGACTATCTTTAGAAACTGAAATGTTCAATCAGGAAGATGCGCAAGTGTTTCATATTTTTTGACATTTTAGTTTTGAATCTCACTGTTTAAGAGATAAACAACTTTCCTAAGGAAAATAAGTTTTCCAAAACACAGGATTCTGAGATGACAGAAAGTCTTGTTGTCATGATTTCACCACATTCCCATATTCTGAGTACAGAGTATTACTGTATGTCTGGTGTTTATGAATTAAAGTGTGTAAAATGATACAGAATTTTAAAAACACGGTTATTAGATGAATACTCAGATGCCTCCACTGAATGCAATATACAGCGAGGTAGATCCCTGGAGAAAAAAGGGATGCAGCAAAGACATATGTAACAGCACATAATAGTCACACTGTTTTCAGGCAGCAGCTACTTCCTGCAGTGATGTATTTTACATGTTTAATCTTTTAAATGGTTGTCACTCTATTAAGCAAATACATGCCAATGGTTCTGCATACCATTTTCACAACTCAGCAACCTGTACTGGGTTCTAGAAATGGATAAAGAATGACTTGGTGATCCCAGCCCAGAAGAGTGCATGGCCTCAGGAGGGATACAACCAGGGTTCAGCACAAGAAAGCTTTGATAAAGATGAAAGCAATTATTATTATCTTTTTAATGAGTTGAAGTCTCACTCCATTGCCCAGGATGGAGTGCAGTGGCATGCTCATGGCCACCCCAGCGTTGACCTGCTGGGCTCCGGATCCTTCCACCTCAGCCTTCCAAGTAGCTGGAACTACAGGCACATGCTACCGCACCTGGCTACTTTTTTTGATTTATTGTAGAGACAAGGTGTCACCATGTTACCCAGGCTGGTCTTGGACCGACAGGCTCAGGCAATCCTCTCGCCTTGGCCTCCCACAGTGCTGGGATTACAGGCTTGAGCCACTGAGCTCACTGAGCCACTGGGATTACAGTCTGAGCTTCTTGCAGAATACCTAGGTCTTCGAGGATGGGCAGGAGTTAGCCAAGGGAAGGTGACAGAGGACGACAGAGGGAGTAGCGTGAGTAAAGCCAATAGGTGTGAAGTTGCATGGTACAAACAGAAAAGCAGAGCGTTCAGGTTGAGGTAGGAAGCATCAGGAAGGAAAGGCAAGCAGCAGCTTTCTTTTCTTACCTGGCATGTAAACTTGAGTGTGAGTGAGTGAGTGAGTGTGTGTGTGTGTGTGTGTGTGTGTGTGTGTGTGTGTGTGTGTGTGTGTGTGTGTAGGAAATAGGTGCTAGCAAATAGGGAACCTGGTATGTAAACTAGAGAGAGAGAGAGAGAGAGAGAGAGAGAGAGAGAGAGAGAGAGAGAGAGTGTGTAGGAAATAGGTGCTAGCAAATAGGGAACAAATGAAAGGTTGCAGGCGAGGAGGAAGGTGGTTGAGTTTCCATCACCCTGGTAGCTTTCCATGTGAGAACTAAGCAGGTTCCAGACAGGCCAAAGAGGCATATTAACAAGGAGAGCATGTCATACAGGAAGGCTACCTCTTGAAAAGATGCTCCCTTTTCAAAACTCCATAATTAGATGAAAATATCTTAACACATTCACAACTGGCAAATTTTTCACTTTCTTAATAGTGCGGGTGAAAAAAAAAAACCCGAAGCTGGTTGCCACAAACTTCTGTTGTTAAGCATAAGGTCTTTCCTAAACTGTCACCTTTTTCACAACACAGTTGAAAGTTGCAGACGACATATCCAGTATTTGCCTCAGACACCAATCTGATTAGCATTCCATATTTTGTATTTTTATTTGGATTATAAACCGATTATATATATATTTCTTCATTTACATTGCATCATTACATCACTATCTCATATCACTAATAAGTTCACTGGATTCACCTTTAACCTCGGAAATCTCACCAGCATATATTTCTTCATTTTCCATAATTATAGTTTTGTTTTTTTTTTCTGAGTTGGAGTCTCGCTCCATTGCCCAGGTTGGAGTGCAGCGGCATGCTCATGGCCACCCCAATGTCAACCTGCTGGGCTCAAGTGATCCTTCCACCTCAGCCTTCCAAGTAGCCGGAACTACAGGCACACACTACCATGCCTGGCTAACTTTTTGATTTATTGTAGAGATGAGGTCTCGCCAAGTTGCCCAGGCTGTTCAAACCTGTGGACTCAGACAATCCTCTCACCTTGGCCTTGCTACATTATTTTTAACATTGAAGTACGAAAGCCCTGAATTATCAAAATACAAGTATACAACACTAATCACAACAACATAATGACAAACTTGCAATTTTTACTAACTATGTAAATCGATAACAGTAAATCGGGTAATTATCTCAATTAACTTTCTCCTTGCCTCACTGTTTTCAGGCAAAATGTAATAACACATATATATGACAACAACGTTGCAGCATTCAGAAACAGAATTTGCAAAGACATAAATTCATTTCAGCGGCAACCAGGAACAGAATTTGGAGTGACATAAATTCACATCAGTGGTTGCGAATGAGTTAACAGATAAAGGGATTCTATGTTATAAAAAGTCACTAAATACTCAAGGATATCAACAGAAAACAAAATCTGAAAGTTTTACGGTCAGAGAGAAAGCGTTTTTTGGTCACTTATACCTCCCTTCCATCACCACCTCAATTAATTGTGACACTAAAAATGTAAACATACTAAGAATAATTGCTTAACTCACTCAACAGTTTATTTCTTATATCAGATTTTATTATACTGAAATACAAGCTACATTTTTACAAAATAGAAACTTCTTATGAGAGTGGAATTAATTTTACTTCTCTATAAGCTATATATTTGTTTTATGAATTTTTTTATAAAAATGGTCACAATTTTTTTTATTGAGGGGGTCAGAGTTGACAAAAATCGACATGCACAGATAGTCCTAAATGCCTACCTCAAACATGAAGATGTAAATTTAAGAGTCAATGATATAAACTTTAGCAAAAACATTTTACAGGCAAAGAGTGTTTTGGTGTTTTATAAAGAAAGGTAAACTCCTTTTAAAAGCTTTTATACATATATGCATGCTCATATTCTATATGCATATATAGGTGTGCTTCAGTTTGAAAAAGTCCAATGTAGTATTAGAATCAAATTTACAAAAAAGGTTAAGTTAGTGTTGACTAACTAAAGAACTCACCACAGGTTTTATCTGAACTACTTACATTCAAAAGTATTCCATTTACATTGTTTTTAGGTACTTACAAAGGTAAGTACATCTACACGTAAATACATTTATGCATGTGTAATCTGAAGAGCAAATAGCTGAGGCTATATTCTAAGGTGTTTGACCTAACGAACCATTTTTACATCTTAAAAGTTTTAAAATCAAATATATAGGAATCAGTCTTTACTAGGGTATATGTTATCACCAGAGTAATAAAAATCAGTAATGGGATTGGAAATAGTATACCAACTAAGCTAAAGTACATCACTAGTTAAAACACCAAATTATTCAAAATCATTTGTTTTAAGAGGTATACCCCACTAAATTATCTCAATGAGTTTAGTAATAATTTACAGATGACATGTCATATTCCTGTTCTTGCCTTTGTACCTGCTCCTATGCAAAAATTCTCTTCATACTGAATTCCTACAAGTGAATCAAAACCGAGAAATTCAACTCCTTTTTTCTGTACATGGCTATAACAATTCTAATAGCAACAAGACAATCTGAAAGAAATACCTCTATATACTTAAAAAAAACTAGCATTTTATTTGCAAATTTACTTGTAATTACTTTTAAACACAATTCCTGTCCTTCAGTCTTCCTTTTAGGGTGCAATTGCTAAGAAATTTCTTTCCACCGCCTATATTTCATTGGCCTAGCAATTATCCATCTTTTTATAATAACCCTGCCTTGTACTGATACAGGCCTTGTACTGACACAAAGACCTGTAATAAACTAGTCAAATTTGAACTTTCTCTTGGCAGGACATATTGCTATTAAAGGCAAGTGGTTTCTTTTCAATTAAAACTATATTCCTGCCTGTTAGTTACTAAGGTAACTCTGAAAAACTAGTAAAAAAAAGACTTCCACAGGATGTACACATTCTACTCTGCCTACTCAACCAGCACCATAATTTTAAATATTCACTTAGCATCTATGTGTAATCAAACAGGTATCATCTGAGAATATTCCAGTTGCTAAATAGCACCTCATTATGAATCAGTACGATGGCATGGCTCTCTATGAATATTCTAGCATTCTCTACTCAACTCTAGTAATAGTTAGCAGTGATAAAATAGTGTCTTGCCCAAGTAGTTATTCTCATTCTGTTTCACTTTGATTGAAACAGATATTCTTCCGTCGTGTGTAGTGTCACACTGTTATATGGATTCAATGACGTGACCCCCAAGGTTATGATGACAGAGGAACAAAATAATCATTGAGCATCTCTCCTCTGAGAGATCTTTTTATTTCTTTGTTAAAAGGGAAACAAGTCCTTTAAAGGAGAAAGCCCCAAGGAGTTTTTTAATCTTTTCTAAAATTAACTGGAAATAAGGCATGAGAGGTAAGGTGTGCTACTCTCACTTCTTTGTTTTCTCCTTTACTCCTCGACATCACTGGGTTCTAGTGCAAACCCCCACCCCCAGGCCACCTGCTTCAAAATCATCAGTTCGTTAGAAACACAGAAAACACAGATTTACTGGACCCTATCCCAAACTGACTAATTCAGAATTTCAGGAGAGAAGCCATGAAGGCCTACATTAAAAAAAAAAAAAAAAAGAAACCACTTCCCAGGTGAGAGTTATTCACCATTGAATTGAGAACCACTACCCTATATATTGTACAAATATCCGCCCAATGCTATAATTTTATTTGCCAGATACTTTTGTCAGGTGACGACTAGGATAAGTAATTTAAGTTTAAAGAGAATGAGATTCTGACTCTATCACCAACTACCTATGTGAATTACATTATAGAACTGTTATGAAGAAAAAAAAATGTATGAGCATGAGATAGGAGCACTGAAAAAAAATGCATCTGTAAAACCAAATGTTTGGACAGACAGTGTTGAAAATTCACTCTACCTCTGAAATTCTGATTTCACTTTTCTTTGTCTCATATTGACAGCAGATGGAATGCAAAAACATGTTTGAGAGAGTAACAGGTTCCAAAGCCACCTCTAGTCTTGGTAGATGGCCCATGAAAAATATGTTCTGCTGATTTGATTTTAACAATTCTATTAAATATAAAATCCTATATCACATTTATTCTTAAGTCCCTGTTCACAACCACTCTATTTAATCTGATTTTGTTTCAGTGTATATATTATTATAACTGTAATTTCAGAATAAAAACTAACTTTGCTAAACAAAGATTACACAAACATTTGCCATTATCTTTAATTTAATGTGTAGGAGAAGGCAGAAATAAGATGACTGTTCAGACTGAAGGCTTTCCATCTATCTATTAAGTCATATAACTCAAATTCACATCAATACCATCAACATATTCAGAGTGAAACTCCACTGCAATCCCTGTTAAATGTATAAACTTAAGTATTGAATATTCTAACATTATCAAGTGCTAACATTTACAGTAATTCTGACTGAAAAGAAAAAATTTTGTACTGATACAATCACACTTTAAAAATATGATGAAACTCAATTTAAGCTGGCAACTTCATAATTATTTTCCCCATTTTCCAACTCCAGTAAAATAACAGTAAAGAAATAAAACAAGTATTACTACCCCCTCAGGGACAAAAAGTATGCAAGAAGTTGGTACTGGACTCCCTAAGAGCAACACCGGGTTTTAGAAAACAATGAGGCAATGCCTTCAGAATGCTGGGGGAACATTCTTTTCAACCTAAATGTCTATACCCAACCGAACTGTCATTTAATGTACACTCAAGTACAAAGGTAAGATGAAGACAATGTCATTCACATAAGGGCTCAAGTATATACACCCCACACACATCCTCCTAGAGGCTTTCTTTGGAAGCTATTGGAGAATAAGCTTCAGGAAAATAAAAACAAACAGGAGAATGGTAAGGGAAGGCCTACTAAGTGGCCAGCCCAGACTACTGCAGAGATTTTCTGGGGCTTGTAGGGAGGTCTAAAAATAATCTTACATAGTTGACCCTGAGGACTGGGAGGGCAAGAGACTGACACTTTTCAATGTAAGACATTCAGTATTATTTGTTTACATGAACACTTGATAAGAATTAGAAAAAAATTAAAAACAACTGATTACATTGTGACAGCACAGAGGATTTCATATTAAGCTGGCACGAGCCATGGACCAAACCACCGCCACCTTACCCCTCTTACCTGCCCAGACCTGCCTGGCCTATGCCCCCCACCCCCCACCTTTACCTTTTCACTCACCAGCAAACTTGACTCTGCTACGTTCTAGCGGCACAAGCACATCAGGCACATACCTGCTTCAGGGTCTTCACATGGGTCATTCCTGCTACTTGGAAAGCTCTTTCTCTAGTATCTGCATTGCTTACTTCTTCACTCCCTTCAAGTCTGTATTCAAATGTCACTTGCTCAGGGAATTCTTACTCGGTCTCTTACCTCAAATTTCAGCTGCCTATTTTCCTTTTCTCAGAATTTTTTCCCTCCTTAACATTTAACATTATTTAACATAAAGTTTGCTCATTTCCCCCACCACAAGCAAAATTCCAAGAAGACAGGGAATTTTGTTTACCAGTATATACCTAGTGCCTAGAACAGTGTCTGACACATACTTGACACTCAATGAATACTTACTGAACCAATGAATGAATTAACGTCATGAGTCAAATTATTTTTCACTTACTTATATCATTCTATTACCTAAAGTGCAAGCCCTCGATGGAAAAAAAAATATATGGCTTATGACAGCAAAGACCTCAAAGGTGTTAATGCTGTTAAAAAATAAAGCATACAGGCATCATCAAAGAGGATATTTTAGTATTCAGTATCTCAAAATTTCTTTGGGGATTTTCCAGAAAAAAACATACAAGCAAGCAAATTCAAGTTTTTTTCTCCAGAAGCTGGTATGCTCTTAAATGAACTCACTCTTGATTCCTGGACCCTCTACATATACTCATACCTAATTCCATGCCTGATTCTATAAAGCTCTGGCCATCCTCTATCCTGGATGTTTTGGCTTAAGATTTCTTCTGGAAGGATAACCAAGCTAGTTAGAGAGTAAACCCTTAAAGTACACATTTTAATTTTAAAGCAATCAGGACATTTAAACGTGTTAAAAAAAATTCAAGACACCCCCTCCTAAGCTCTGTTAAAAAAGAATCTCAAAATTAGATAGCAAAATGAAAAATACTTGGATATCACACTGATTTTGATTAGTTATATGTGTTATTCCTTCTAGTAATATAGATAAAAATTTAACTCTCATGGCCATGGGTTTAAAACCTACTTAAAAACTACCATGCTGCCAGGCATGGTGGTGTATGCCTCTAGCCTCAGCTACTCAAGAGGCTGAGGCTAAGGACGTGAGTCCAGGACTTTTAATGCATGATGACAGCACCTGTGACTACCCACTGTACTCTGGCCTGGGCAACATGGGGAGCCTTGTCTTTAAAAACAACAACAACAACAACAAAAACCTATCCTATTTACATTAATGAATAAATTACCAATTTTAAGGAGTTGATATTTTAAAAAGTAAATGTTTAAAAACTATAATTTGGGATGAAGTAACTCCCAATACTTCAGTACATACTATGTAAAAGGCACTATCTCCTGTATCAAAGATCTAACACTGTAACTGACCAAGACACATAAGGTAAATTTATTCAGACAGAGCTGCAACTAACTCCAAAATATGTCAAACAACAAAGGCATAAACAAAGCACTTCCACATAACAGCTAGAGCAGCAATGCATTCTGGTAGAGAACATGGAGTGGGGAAATTCACAAGAGTACTGACATTTCTAACTGAGGACTTACAGAATGAATAAAAGAAAATAAGGGCATTCCACGCAGTGATAAGACCATGAGCAAATGCATCCATCCATCCACCCATTCAATTCTGAGGGCCTGTTCTGTATGTACTAGGTGCTGCAGACACAAAGATGGAAGCCAGCCCCCACCTTCAAGAAGTGCAGCCACAAGGAGGAAGAAAAACTCAAATGCAACGTAGTGGCCTAATAAAGAGTGAATAGATAGATCAACACTCTCAAACTTGCTCATGAGCCACTATGGTTTTGGTATGACTCTATCAGAGGATCCAATGATGCCTTGACCATAAGTGCCACAAAAGTCTGTCAGTGACAGTGCAGCACAAGATTAGACAGCTTTCCTGAAGATGGTATATGAACTCAGTTTGACACATCAGTAGGAAACCAGAGATACTCAGGTAGGGCAGAAGAAGGAATGAAAATACATGGCATATTCAGACACACACAGCAAAGGTCTGCAAACAAAAAAACAAAGAATGTGCAGAGACTTTATGTGTCCTTTTCAGGAAAAGTTCGATGCTGCCTGTAAAGATTTGTGTGTGGCTGGAGCTTTGGTCCACAGCAAAGTAGTGACAAGAGAGAAATGAAGCTAAAAACTAAAGGTGGAGTTGAATTATGAACATTCTTGAATGTTACCCTCCTTTGAAGAATTCCAACATTCAACAGGACTGAGGAAGAAAAAAATCAATTGATCACATGCTTTAAATCAGACCTTAAATTATTAAATCCTCACAATCCTGAGTGGTAATTCTAATTCTGTGTTACAGATTAGAAAAAAGTTAATATGGGTTAAGCTGCCAGCCTTCAAAACCATCAGGACAATCAATTATTAAAATACCAGAACTGGGATTTTTAAGAGTCTAGATTCACAAGCTAGCACCCTTTCCACTATAAAACAACAGCTATCTCTGTGGTTGAGTAGAAATTAAAAAAAAAAAAAAAAAAATCAATTATTTTGTAACTAATAGCATAATAAAGCCAAGTAAATGGATTCCATTTCTTAGCATATTTCATGCCCACTAGATATGTATCATTAGCCTAAAGCTAACTTATGTGTTCACTTTTAGTCAAATTAAAGCCACGGAAAAGGTCAATGCTTGAGTACAGGAAGTGGTAGCTGGGGAAGCGCTCCCAACTAAGAGTGAGTTCACAGTAGTATAGATTTATCTTAGCTCTACAATGACTCTTTTGAAGAGGAGGATAATAAAATTAATGAGCTCTTGTAAAAACATCTATCAGCTTCTCTTCACTGATGGGAATAACAAAACAGAATGTGCAGTTTATAAATAGTGTGACTTTGTACCTTGTTTTTACAAATCCTAGTAGTTTTACCATCTGTTTTGAGATTTAGGTTAAAACAAAAATAATCAGAGAACTTCTGAAAGAAGTGCCTTAACCATCTACATATAGTTTATATTTTCTGCCATCAATATAGTTTATGATTCTTTTTAAAGTGCTGCTGACATACTTACATATTTAAAAGCTATTTAAGTACATTAAAATTATTCAAATTTATTTAAAACTTTTCTAAGGACTCATGCTCTCTAAAGTACTAATTTTATAAATTATACTAACAATTTTTAACTAGCTGATATACTTTCCTCAGAGAGAATCCCAAATCTTAAAAGTCTAAACTTATAACACAAAAGAGGCTTTCTCTAGGTTTTTACTAGTGCATGAAAGATCATCTAATATTATCTGTAACATTAGACAATACTCTTTGTACCTCACATATACAGATACATAGTTCTTCATTCAAAACCCTTGGAGCCAGATGTGCTTCTGAACTTGGAACTTTAGATTTTAAAAGATAATGCAATACAGATACACCACTTACAGTAGTACCCCTTTATCCATGGTTTCTGTTACCCACTGTCAATCACAGTCCAAAAATAGTTGAAGACACTACAATATTTTAGCCGGGCTCGGTGGCTCAGCCTGTAATCCCACACTTTAGGAGGCTGAGGTGAGTGGACTGCCTGAGCCCGCAGGTTCGAGACCCGCCTGGGCAACTTGGTGAGACCTCATCAAATCAGCCGGGCGTGGTAGCTCGTGCCTGTAATTCTGGCTACTCGGAAGGCTGAGGCGGAAGGATCGCCAGAGACCAGTAGGTCAAAGCTGCAGTGGCCGGGAGCGGCCACTGCACTCCAGTCTGGGCGACAGAGTAAGACTCCAACTCAAAAAAAAAAAAAAAATTTTGAGACCTCCACATTCACAAAACTTTTATTACAGTATAGTTATAATTATTCAATTATTAGTTGTTGTTAATCTCTTACTGAGCCTAATTTATGATTCAAACTTTATCATAGTTATGTATGTATAGAAAAAAACAGTATACATAGGGTTCAATACTACCTAGAGTTTCAGGAATCCACTGCAGAGTCCTGGAACGTATTCTTGGCAGTAAGTCCCCTACATATGAACCTTCATGCTGTGAACTTTCAAAGATGCGAACATGGATTCATGTGTCTAAACATGCAAGTTATTTCACATGTCTAGCATAGACTGTCACATGCATGTACCCTCTAAAACTGGTTGTGCTTTTGTGTACTTTGCTGCACAAAAACTTTATTTCAATCCCAGGATGTCTGGAAGCAAGTGTAAAAGCAGCAGTGACGTAGCTGGTGCTGCAGAGTCGATTTTATTAGTTGGGTACCTAGGCTAACTGTTGGTCTTACAAATTGGACTTTAAAAATGCACTCTTGGAATGGAACTCATTTGAATGTAGGGGACTTACTGTATTTTCTAACAATTTTAACAGATCTGCGCTAGGACTCTGTAATGAAACTATTATTCTGCAGCAAAATATGACTTCATATTATAAGTTCAGCTTAGGTTTTACACTACTTGTCTTATACATGCACAAAAAAGCTTAGTATTTTGAGACTTTTGGATTAAGATAAGTAATTATGGAATTATATAAACTCATTCAACTTGTAACAGCCCACGGATGTGAATTTTATCATCTCCATTTTATAGATAACAAAAATTGAGTCACAGAGATATTAAGTACCTGCCTATTGTCCCACAGCTAGTAAGCAGTGTAGCCAGGATTTGATCCAAGCAGAATGGCTTCTGAATCCATGCATCTAGCCACTACACAATACTGCTTTTTAATGTTCTTAGCTAGAGCATTAAACATATGGCCTAGATAACTATTTACTATTATTTAGGGCCTCTGTGGCAACATTGCAGCATATGGCTTTTTATAAAACCCATATATAGTTGGGCATGGTGGCTCACGCCTATAATCCTAGCACTTACCTAGGTTGCGGAGAGGATTGCCTGAGCCCGCGGGTTTGAGACCAGCCTGAGCAACATGGGAGATCTTGTCTCTACAATAAATCAAAAAATTAGCCAGGCATGGTGGTGCATGCCCGTAGCTTCAGCTACTTGGAAGGTTGAGGCAGAAGGATCGCCTGAGCCCAACAGGTCAAGGCTGTGGTGGCTGTGAGCGTGCCACTGCACTCCAGCCTGGATTACAAGAGTGAGACTCTGACTCAAAAAAAAAAAGAAAAAAAAAACAATCCATACAGGCATTAAAGACCATTTTTCTAACTCCCTTCTAATAAAATTAAAATTGCCTTTAGGCATATAGCATTGTTTTTGAAGCATCTTTTTACATAACTGAATCCTTTAATTGTAAAAAAAAAAAATAAGGTCAATGAAACAAGCAAAAGAAGTATCAATGTAAAAGCAAGAATTAAAATCCAAATTTGAAGGCACAGCAAAGGTAACATTTAGAAGACTCCAGGTAAGTCAAAATTTAGAATATAGTACTAACATGATTTGGAAAAAGGAGTTAACCTGATTCATTCAAATTTTATTGAAATCAGTGATACACAAATCCTAACACATCTCTAGGAATAAAACCTTGAGAAAAATCTTGGCAACTGTACAATGAAAGCTGGTATGAGAACTCCCAAGTTAAAGAAAAACAGGAATTTGGCACGATATACCAGTCTTCCTACATCTGCAACAACTGTTAAAGGTATCCTGTTTCTGTAATAATCTGGATGTCAGAAAAATAGCAACTTCAACATAAATCAGACTACTAGTTTGCATTATCTTCTATAAGAGGCAAGAGGCTTGGAAAGTGAGGATAATATTTTTATCTTTAGAAATACACCTTCCCAGTCCATGTACAAGAATTAATTCTTCCAATTTGCACATAATCTGCTTCATTTTCATATGGCTGATTTGTAATAATCATTCATTGCACACCCAACTCACTCACTTGATAAGGGAGTTACAGTTGTCAAAAGCATAGAGTCTGACAGGCCTGGATTAAAATCCATTCCATCACTTACTAGTAGAGGGAATTTGGGCAAAGAACTTAACTTTGACCTCATCTTTCTGATCTGCAATAATGGGATGGTACCATTACTGCAAAGAGTTATCATTACTTCAATAAGTGAGGTAGTGCCACCTGTCCCATAAAAAAAAAGATAGTACACAGTAGTTACCACTTTTTGCATTAAAGGTTTAGGAATGTGCAAGATTTTAGCTGATGGTAGGGGGAGAAGGGGAACTTTACTAAGGTAGGAAGAGAGGCCAGGAGTTAATTTCAGAAACAAATCATCAAGATGGCCCCAAAGAGTAAACATTTGTGGGTAAATCATTATTTCTAATCTACCCACTACAAGTTCCCAAAATGAAATCTCTTGGTGTGTGTAAAATGATCTTACAACTAAAAAATTCATAGTTGGAGACAAAGGAAACCAGATCATAACAGATATTCCTCTTATTTAAAATAACATATGACCCTCTTCCCTGCACAGAAACCAGTCTTTTGTTCTTTTAGCTTTTATCATCTCTCTGCTCTGGCTCCTCTAAGCAGAGATAAGTGAAATCCATATTCTTATGTGGCTACAAGCAGCAGGTATACTTCTCCCGAGCTAGTTACACAGTATAAGTAGCTCTAGCAACTAACAAACCAACCAAAACAAACACATCACCCAGAAATTTTCTACCTATTTCTGGAAATGACAGTGATGTCTACAAGCCAGAGAGATGCACACCGATACAGACAGGTACAATCCCAAAGGAATTAAAGTGCATTCAGCTGATCAGATGGTAAATTAATATGCAATTTTGCTCTGGGTTGGTAATATATCTCAGAGATCAATTACCTATATGTAGGTAACTGGAAAAGAGAAAAGGAAAGTAAAATGGGAAAGAACAGTCAAAACATATTTAAATATCATATCAAATTAAAATTTTTATAAAACCTATTCATAATAGCACAGTAATGTATTTCCATCTTAAATGTTTCAACCTCATCTAGAAAATTTACACAAAATAAGTCCAATAGTTTTTCCTTGTCCTATACAGTTAACCAAGAATATATGAAGTTCCATACTTAGACAGATAATAACAATAATGCCCCAATGTTGTGCAACTAGAGAACATTACAAATCTAAAAAATGAAAATGGTTTTTAAAACTGTAATTACTAGCCGGGCTTGGTGGCTCAGCCTGTAATCCCGCGCCTTTGGGAGGCTGAGGTGAATGGATTGCCTGAGCCTGTGGGTTCTAGACCCACCTGGGCAACTTGGCGAGACCTCATCTCTACATAAATCAAAAATGAGCCGGGCGTGGTAGCGCACACCTGTAGTTCCAGGTACTTGGAAGGCTGAGGCAGAAGGATCACCGGAGCCCAGCAGGCAAGGCTGCGGTGGCCGGGAGCGGCCACTGCACTCCAGTCTGGGCGACAGAGTGAGATTCCAACTCAAAAAAAGAAAAAAGAAAAGAAAAACTGTACTTACTAATGCAAACTACCCTCTCTCTCCATTCCATATAAAGGAAGAGAAAAAAGAGTGTAGTAAATGCCCGTGTTGAAGACTGACCTTGTTAGTTGGCAATCAACTCAGAACGGGTATTTAGACATAAGAGGAAATTACCAAAACTGACCTTGAGGCTTAGAACTTGTGGTACAGTTATCTAAAGTAACAGAGTTCAAAGAAGCAGATTATCCCATTCAAGATTCTTTGAAGACAGTGGGAGAATTCTGGGAATTCATCAAGAAGCAAATTATTACAGAAATCAGAACAGATAAAGTCTCTAAGATCACAGGGAAAAAAAACGTATTCCAGGACTAATCTTAAAAAGGAAAAGAACCACTAAGGAAAAAAAGGACATTCTGAGAAACAAAGGCTAAATAGAGCACTTAGATAACCAAAATTTAAAAAATGAAAATGGGAGTCTGGAAAAAAGAGACCAATTAATAGCTTCATTGAGACAGAAGAGAATAACGACAGAGTTAAGAGGCTCTTAGAACGAAGTTTTTTTTAACACTTCCTGGAGGCTGAAACAGTAGTGAAACAGAAGCAATATTTTAAAGTGGTATTTTAGGCGGTAACCTTGCCTACTTCTCAGAATTCCCTTCATCTATAAACCTAATGTTATTTGCACCAGGTGCATTTTATGACGCTTTCAGTCATGCATATTAGGAACGCTATTTAAGCCAGCAAAATCCTGAACCCTACAACACAAAGCAAATCTAACATATTCTGGATAACATATCCCTTAAAATACTAGCAAAAATAGTACTAGAATTTTTTTGGGGGGGGAACCTCTATTGTAATAGAGTCATTTTTAAGAAAGAAAAAGTTATTAAGTGATAAAACTGTTATTTCCTTATTTAGAATCATGGGCTTTTAATTGTAACTCTAAGACCCTAAAGATTACCTGTAGACAAAGGAAACAAAACATAGGAAGGCCTAAACCTGCTGAGGAGTATAAGGCTCCCAGTGACAGAGATAGGCTGGTGTTCTAACGTTTCCTGTCTCGGGTGCAGCGCTCTAGGCCCTCAACTTGGCCTCTGCAGCAACAGCCTCCCCCCACCCCCGACAACTTCAGGATTAATGATATTAAGAAAACTTAACACACAGAATTGGGAAGTCACTATTGTGTTTCCCTAAGAAGAAAACTTTAGAATAGAAATCCATCCAAACAAGAACTTTAACTTTGCCTTTCTCTTCAGAACAAGTACTTTGTAGACAGAAGTGGGCAGAAGGACAAGTGAAAACTCAACAAGCTGTAACAACAGGTTTGAGCACTATCTGATATTACCTCACCAACAATTTCCTTGCAAACTCCCTCACATCTCACATCAGAAAACTAGAAGGAGCTGAACTGCTATCTTTTGGAGGCTGAAATGATGGCCCATTTGCCTCCCATTCATCCTACCCTCAGCTCTGATGGTATCGAGTACTAGTGCCTTGCCACAAAAAAGTTAGTGACACCTAACAGAGCAGAGACCAACCTCTGAGGCATTACAGTTGCTCAAATTATGGTTAGTAAACAAAGTCAGATCTACAGGTCACCCATGGCCTATACTTTACAACAGCTTAGATTAAGGAATTTTAATCACAGAATACTTTCTTCCTGTCTCAAAATTCTATTTATGAGTTTAGCATTCAACCATTCCACAACTCCTTCATGAATGTTCATTTTTTTTCCTGCTACATTACAAACTCTTTGAAGTTAATAATCATGTCTTTTAGTTTCTGTGCTCTCATGGTATCTACATACTCTAGGCACAAAGTAAATACTAAATATATACACATTAATTTACTCTCACAGCAGCTACTATAAACCACTGAAACCAAAGTAATCATGGGGATGTGAGAAACAGAGATTTTCTAAGACAAAGCATACAAAAAACTCCCACCAGTGCTGTAATTTCTGGAATTCTGCTGTGGCAAAAGCAGCAAGAAGTGAAGTTGAGCTTTCCTAGATCCTTCTGTGCACCAGCTTCACAGATTATCTTAGTATAGTTAAATCTACAGTATGTTAATAAACTCAGGCATTTACGTTTTATGCAGGAATCTGCAAGGTAAGGACCAAAATATCTCAGTGCAATTACAAATTACAAATACTTCCCATAGAAAGAACTAAATGGGAATTGTGATATAATTTTTCAAGGTTCTCATTAAAAACTTAAGAAAAAGGTAAATAAAGCAAACATCTTCATAGAAAAATTGTATTCATAACTCCATTCAAAAGCAGTTTTAGAAAGCCAACGCAATAAAACACAAATTGAAAAATCAATGCTCACTCAAAGTTGCCAGCACTAATAAATTATTAACAGAATACTGCATCAAAAATAAGGCAATAACCAGAAATATGCTATTAAAGATTTCTGTACTCCCACAACTAGATAGAACTAATCTACCTAGTAGCAGATGATACTTCATTTACTTTAGCATGTCTGAAATCCTTAAGGACAGAAGTGATAAAATGTGATCTTCACTCTTCATCAGACTCTTAGAATACTTAAAGGAAAATTTCTAAAGCACAAGGAGGTAAAGAGGTATAATCTTTCAAAAAGATTCAGTGTTCAAAATTCAAGAATGCAATATCAATACACAATGGGCAACAGGTGAATATACGTAATACCGTGATAGCAAATTAATTTATTTAGTATTTTTTCCATTCCATATCATCAGGAGGATTGATTTCAACTTTTCTTTTACCTACATCAGACCAGTTGGTACTCAAAACTGTACCACCAGACTCCATCTGCAATTAAAAAAAAAAAAAAAGATTAATTTCTGGACTATATGCAAAATATAACATTTTTCTAAAAAATTTTCCAAGCATAGAGTCCCAAATATAGGCTATCATGTATAGCTCAATATAAACTAAATGTGATATTTATTTTATAAATAGACTACACACACAAAATATATAGCTCAATATAAATTCAAAACAATATTTTTATTTAATCTTAGGCTTTCCAGGGAGGTTAACAAGTTCCATGAAATCTGAAAAGGAAACTGTACTTAGGGAAGAGCATCATATTCACTTATCCTGTCATTAAGGCACCATATTCCACTCTGCTAATCAGCATACAGGTGTATGTGGAAAAACTATCTTCAAATGAAAATAAACTTGACTCCCAAAGAAAATGATTACTGTAATTTCTTGTGCTGAAGACAGAAAGACCAGGCAAAATAAACTCTATTACCAGATGAATGGAGCTTTGGGTCTATTCATTATCTTCCCTCTGTGCCAAACACATGCAAGTTTACTCTGAAATATTTTAAAAATTAAAACAGGTCCAAATTCCCCACAGAACTAATGGTTACAGTTTCTTTTTGAATAAACGTAATAATTGACATCCTGGTCTTAAAGCTTGAAACTTTTTGTTTTTTTGAGTTGGAGTCTCACTCTGTCTCCCAGTGCAGTGGCACGCTCCCAGCCACTGCAGACTCAAACCGCTGGACTCTGGCGATCCTTTCACCTCAGCCTTCCAAGCAGCCAGAATTACAGGCGCGCGCTACCATGCCCGGCTAATTTTTTATTTATTGTAGAGATGAGGTCTCGCCAAGTTGCCCGGGTGGGTCTTGAACCCGCGGGCTCAGGCAATCCACTCACCTTGGCCTCCCAAGGCGCTGCGATTACAGGCCAAGTTTGAAACTTATATTTGTCTTATCTGAGTTCCTTTCTCAGGAAACTAACCCTCAGGCCTAAAGCATCAAGGAATTAAAACTCAGCAGATCACTGCATTCAAAGATGCCAGATCCCTCCGGTTTACCAACTATTCTTCCTTATTCCTCTCCAATTCCTATTTTCTACATTCCTGCCCCACTATAAAAACCCCTGACTTCAGTGAGACACAGTTTTGAGATAGTCTTCTGTTCTCCCTGACTGCTATATAAAAAGCCTTCTTCCCTGGCAAGACTCGTCTCAGCAATTGGCTTTCTGAGCAGCAAGCAACAGGATCCAACCAAATCCCTGTCATTAGGTAACAAAATCAAGGTACCTATATGCAGGTACACAAAGTCAATGTCTCAGTGAAGACCTGGTTATTTATCAAATATACCAACTTCCAACAACCTTAGCATATTCATAAATATATTAAAAAATAAAATGTATGGACATTTGTTATTTTAATGTGATAAAAAGCCATAGATTTGGATCATAGTAAAGAGAACAGTGTGAATTATTAAAATCTAAATGTTTTAAAATAATCAGGTGTATTATGGCAAACATTTAAAGTTACCCTACTATTTACAATGTAATGCCATGTCCCCTATGCTCTGCACCAAGCTCCTTCAGATGAGTTTCTTTGCATGGTTGCTCTTCTCCATCTCAGTTCTTTTTATATCTTTAGATATTCTCCAAATATAAAATGCCACCATCTCTCTGAGGTCATCTTTGACCTCTTATCAGGACTCAACTATGGAATTTGTCTTCTGCATGAGCCAAACTACCATTAATATAACATATATCATACTGCACTGTTGTAATTTAAGGATTTGTCTTCTAATATCTGTTTTCCACCCTTGACTGCAACAAATGTTGAGAGCAAGGAGTATATTTAACTAATATTTATGTCCTAGTTCTCAGTACAGTGGCCTGGCACATGGTGGGCTCAAATAAAATGACTGAACTAAATATGACATCTGTATAATGATCTACCCATAAGAGGAGCTTCAGTTATAAAACTGAAAGAAGTAGATTTAGTTTATAAGCTGATTGTATTCACTGACTTCCCCTTGTTTCCCCCTTCTCTCCTTACAAGACTGCAGGGCAATTTATCATTTCCCTCTGATTATTTTGTACATGTTGGTCCTGTGTCACAATTAGACAGGAAGATCACAGAGGACAAAGTCTAATTTGTTTCTTTTGTATTCCCACAAGGACAGAAGCTATCTTGTTATGTTCCAGGTCAATGTTGCCACACAAATGGCTTGTTTTATGAGTACAATGGTTCGCTTTGCTTGCAATCATCACAATTCTATATGAAAATGGATGCAGATTCTTTAACACATTTTTTATTTGACATACTGCTATTCTGTCCAGCTTACTTTTAAAAGTCAAAAGTGAGACTGACTTCCCCTTCTGGGAAGACTGAGTAACTAACTGTATTTTTCCCTATTCTTCCCACTAAGAAAACACCCTGGACATTACATATAAAGCAAAGGTAAAAAGACTAAAAGGTAAAGATAAGATAGTTATGCCAAGGACTTCAGGACTCAACAAATGACGTGATAGTGAAAAAGCCCCCAATAAAATCCTGCTCTCTCTAGCCAAAGGATCAGGAAAGGACAGTCTAGGAAGACAGAAAACTTTTAGATAATAATCCCTCTATTCCAGCTAACACCACAGAAAAACATTGTGGCTCCATTCCCACCAGGCCATCAGAGGGTGACCTTGATGACTTTCACCTTGATGCCCATGTCGGTGAACACCACATTCCTAGCAAGAGAACTCCCACCCACTCTCAACAGCAAGAAAAAGACACCTTGGAGTGTCAACAGAGACCAAGCAAGGTACCTGGTCATCTATCTCCACCTGACAATAAAGGGACAGCACCCTGCCCTCCCCCACTATCAGAGTGGTGTCAGAGAAGCCAACAAAAACTCAGGATTTAAACAGGCTTCAGAGTCTCAGAATATAATGCAAAAAAATGTCCAGGTTTCAATTCAAAATCATTTGTCACTGGTAGACAACACCAAGAACCAGAAAGAGCTCAAATTAAATTAAATTGTTAAAAAAGCTGATCAACAGATGCTGGGCCAGGCATGGTGGCTGTAATCCCAACAATTTGGGAGGCTGAGGTGAGAGGACCACTTGAGCCCAGGAGTTCAAGACCAGCCTGGACAACATAGCAAGTATCTTCAAAAATCAAAAAGTTAGCTGAGCATGGTGGTGTGCGCCTATAGTCTCAGGTCCTGGGGGAGGATGAGGCAGAAGGCTTGCCTGAGCCCAGGAGGTAGAAACTGTAGTGAGTTGTGATTGTGTCACCACACTCCAGCCTGTATGACAGAGTGAGACACCAACTCAAAAAAAAAAAAAAAAAAAGATGCTGGCACTAACATGACCCAAATGTTAAAATTTTCTGACAAAAATTTTAAAGCTGTCATGGTAAAAATGCTTTAACAGAAGTTACAAAGTCACTTCAAATACATGGGGGAAAAAGCCTCCTCAAAGAAACAGAAGATACAAAGAACCAAATGAACGTTTTAGAATTTAAAAACACAGTAACTGAAATTAAGTCAATGGATGAGCAAGAGCAAAATGGAGGGGATAATTGGTAAACTAGAAAACAGAACAATATAAATGACCTTATATGAATGACAGAGAGGAAAAAAAGACAAACAAAAGGAACAGAAGCCCAGAGATGTGTGGAACAATAACAAAAGATCTAACATTTGTATTATCAGGTCTAGGAAGGAGAGGACAAGGAAGGCTGGTCTGAAAACCTACTCAATGAAGTAATGGCTGAAATTTCTCAAATTGGGCTCAAGAAGCAGAGCAAACCCTAATCAGCATAAACCCTTGCTATGACAGAAATCCTTGCTAAGACAGAAAATGTGTCACCAGCAGAACTACTCTAAAACAATGCCTAAAGAAAGTCTTTAAACAGAAGATTTAATAAAAGATGGGAGCTTGGAATATCAGGAAGAAAAATAACTAAAAATATGAGTAAATTCAACCGTTTCCTTTTCCCCTAGAGTTATCTGAATTATGCTTTACAGTTGAGTAAAAATTGTAACATGGTCTGATGTGGTTCTAAATGTATGTTGAGGAAATAGTTAAGACAATTTCAGATGAGTGAAGGTAAAGGGACACAAAGAGAGGTGAGTTTTCTACACTTCACTTGAACTGGTAAGATGACAATACCAGTAGACTATGATAATCTATGTATACTACATCTAGTATCATATCCAGAGCAATACTTAAAAAGCTATCAAACAAGACACACTAAAAAAAACCATAGATAAATAAAAATGAAATTCTAGAAAACACTCGAGTAATCCACAGGAAGGCAGGAAAAACAAAACAGAACAAAAAATAAAATGGTAGACTTAAGCCCTAACTTATCAATAATTACATTAACTGCAAATAGTCTAAATACAAATACTAAAAGACAGAGAATGCCGAAGTAGATTTAAAAACAGGACCCCATGGCATCACCAGACACTGGACATTGCTAAAGGAGGGAGGGAGGGAGAGAGGGAGGGAGGCGCCAGGGGCTGTGGCAACACAATGGTCCACGATCAGGGGGAGAGAGGGCTTGCTAGAGGCCTAAACTTCACCTGCATGCAACTTATATACATAGTAAATCCTCACTTATACCCCACAACTCTAAAATAAAATTTAAAAAATACAAAATTCAATAAAAAAATATGACCCCATTATATGCTGTCCATAAGAAAGTAAGTAAAAATATAATGATATATAGGCAGGCTGAAAGTAAAAAGATGGAACAAGATACATCATGCAAAAATTAACCAAAAGACAACCGAAGTAGCTGTATTACTATCAGAGTAAAGAAAATTAAGTGATAGAAAATAACATCAAATAATGATAAAAAGGGTCAACCTACCACGAGGCCATAGCCATTATAAACGCATACTCACCAAGAACAGGGGTGCAAAATATGTAAAGTAAAAACTAACAGAATTGAAAGGAGAAACAGACAAATCCATAACTATAGCTGGAAACTTTCTCTCAAAAATTGATATAACAAAAGGACATAAAATCAGCATAATTCAACAAATAATTCAACATTCATCAAATAATTCAACAAGATCATCAACCAACAAAATCAAATGGACATTTATAGAACACTCCACCCAACAACAGAATATACATTCTTCTCAAGTGTCCAAGGGACATGTACTTAGAAACACTAAGTTCTAGGCAGTAAAACAAACATCAATAAACTTAAAATGATTTAAATCAGACAGAGTGGTCTCCAACCACAATGGGATAAAATTAAAAATCAGTAATAGACAACAGAAAAATCTCCAAAGACATGGAAACTAAACAACAGACCTCTAAATAATCCACAAAGTTTCAAGAAAAATCAAAACATATAACAAACTGAATAAAAATGAAAACATACCATATCAAAATCTGTGGGAGATGGCTAAGGCCTTGTGAATATGGAAATGTTTAGCATAAATGCATACAACAGAAAAGAGAAAGAGTTCAATCAATTAAATTTACATGTTAAGAACCCAGAAAAAAAGAACAAAATGCACACAGAGCAAGTAGAGGAAAAAAATAATTTTAAAAATCTGAAATGAAATGAAATTTAGAACAAAAAAACAAAAAATAAAGCAAAGAACTTTATTTCCTTTTTGGGGAGGGAAAAAAACAAAAAAACTGACAAAGCTGTTGCAAAACAAGAAAAAAAGAGAAGCTACAAATCACTATTATGTGAATAAAAAAGATATCACTATAAACTCTGCAGACATCAAAAGGATAATAAGGGAATATGACAAACACTGACAGCTTAGACAAAATGGACCAATTTCTCAAAAACAACAAACTACCATAAGTCATCCATACGAAATAGATAATCTGAACAGACCTATAAAGCTTTTAGGGTAACTAAATTCATAATACCTCCTAAAGAAGAAATCTCCAGGCCTAGATCATCTCAGTGACAAATTCTACCAAATGCTTAAAGAAAAATGAACACCAATTCTACACAATCTTTTCCAAAAAACAGAAGAGGATGGAATACTTCCTATTTTATGAAGTTAGTATTATCCTGATGCCCAAAAGCAGACAAAAACAGTACCACTCCAAAAAAAAAAACACCCACACAGACCAATATCCCTCATGAATATAGACATAAAAATCCTTAATAGAATATTAGGGAATAGAATTAGCAATATATAAAAAAAATTATAAACTATGATAAAGTGGGGCTTATACAGGGTTGGCTCAAATACTTGAAAATCAATCATATTCATCATATAAAATCACCATATTAACAGGCTAAGGAAAGAAAAGCACATAATCGTATCAATCAACAAAGATAAAATATCTGACAAAAGTCAACACTTATCAATGATCTTCATAGAACTTTCATAACTTGACAAAGACCATCTACAAAAAAACCTGCAGTTAACATTACGCTTAATGGTAAAAGACTACTTTTATCCCTAAAATGGGAAACAAGGTAAGGATGTCTATTCACTCTCACTACTTTTGCCACAGTGCTGAAGCCAGTGAAATCCAGCAAGGAAAGAAGATAAAAGGCATACATACAGGAAAGGAAGAAATAGAAGTATTCTATAATTATCTACAAAATTATAAATCTATCCAAAAAAAGAACAAGTTTAGCAATGTGACAGAATACAACAAAAAAATCAACTATCTGTCTAGATACTAGAAACAAACACTTGAACACCCCAATACGACACCACTTATAATTACTCAAAGATTTAAATACTTGGGTATAAACCTAAAAAAATATGTACAGAACTTAAGTGTTAAAAATTGCACAGTGCTGATTAAAAAACTCAAAGATTTTTTGAAAAATCCAACACAATAAGATGGCAATCTCTTCAACTGGTAGACAGTTTAACACAATTCCTATCAGAATTTATTTGTACATACAAACAAAATTATTCTAAAATTTATATTGAAAGACAAAGGAATCAGAATCTAAAAAAAAATTTTGAAAATAAAGGATAAAGTAGAAAGAATGAGTCTGCCCAATTTCAGACTTCACAGCTATAGCTTAAGACTGTGGGCCGAACAGAGGAACACACACAAAGATCAATGGAAAATGCTCAACTAGTTTTTGATAAAAATGCAAAAGCAATTCAATGGAGAAATGGAAGCCTCCCAAAAAATGATGTGAGAACAACTGAACATACTAGCCTCCCCCCAAAAAAGGAATCTCAACTTAAACCTTACACTTCACATAAAAATTAACTCAGAATGTAAGATGGACTTTAATGTAATATGTAATAAAAAGGAAGATGAATAAACTGGACATTATCAAAATTTAATACTTTAGTTCTATGAAAGACCCTGTTTAAATTAAAAACTACAGACTGGAAGGAAGTATCTGCAAATTACATATATGACAAAGATTCACCACATTAGTAGTCACTGGGGATTAAGGGATGAGGGTGTGGAGAGGTAAGTATAGCTATAAGACAGCAACACGAAGGATACTTGGAATCTATGCAAATTTTGCGTGTGTGTGTCTGTGTGTGTGTGTGTGTGTGTGTGTCTGTGTGTGTATTTCCCCCATCCCCCAGAGACAGGGTCTCACTCTGTCACCCAAGCTGGAGTGTAGTGGCACCATAATAGCTCACTGCAGCCTTGAACGCCTTGACTCACGCAATCCTCCCACTTCAGCCTCCCAAGTAGCTAGGACTACAAGTGCATGACATTAAGCATAGGTAATTTTTTAATTTTTTTGTAGAGATGGGGTCTTGCTATGTTGCCCAGACTAGTTTCAAACTCCTGGTCTCAAGCAATCCTCCCACTTCAGCCTCCCAAAGTGCTAGGATTATAGGCATGAGCCACCGTGCCTAGCCATGTTCTATATCTTTTTTTTTTTTTTTAATTGGAGTCTCACTCTGTCGCCCAGACTGGAGTGCAATGGCACACTCCCGGCCACCGCCACCTCGACCTGCTGGGCTCCAGCAATCCTTCCGCCTCAGCTGTAACTATCAATATCATGGTTGTGATATTTTATTATAGTTTTAGCAACATGTTTCCACTGGAGGAAACTGCATAAAGGATACAAGTAATCTCATTTCTTACAACTGCATGTGAATCTATAATTATCTCAAAAGTAAAAGTTTAATGAAGAAAACATTTTGCCAGGTGCAGTGGCTCACGCCTATAATTCCAGCACTATGGGAGGCAGAGATGAGAGTATTGTCTGAGTCCAGGGGTTTGAGATCAGCCTGGGCAAACTGGTGAGACCTCGATTCTACAATAAATTTTTTTTTTTTTTTAAATCAGCCAGGTGTGGTGCGCCTGTGGTTCCAGCTATTTGTAAGACTACGGTGGAAGAATTGCCTGAGCCCAGCAGGTCAGGCTGTGATGGCCATGAACATGCCACCATACTCCAGCCTCAGCGACAAAGTTAGACAAAAAAAAAAAATTTAATCAATAGTGAAAAACACAATCACGACCAGTTACCACATATTCCATATATGTGAAATACCTAAATACTAAGTTATTTAATGCTAATCTCAGCTTTCTACTTTAAATATGAATGCCTTAAAAGAAGAGAGTGACATTTCCAGAACTACTGGTAGGAGTCAAATGATTACATCTTCAAGCAAAATAATCTACAAAGCTATACAGTGATGAACTGACACTAAAATTCCAGAACTTGGGGCCTAATTCAGGTAGTATTATACCGAATCTTCTTTAAGCCTGAATTTTCTTAAGAGAGTAATTACCTTAAAAATAAATAATTAATGTGCACCAAAGTGTTCTAGAAGTCCCCTTCTATGCTCTTCATCTCTAACTGAGACTACATGAGATTTTAGAAGGTAAACAACCAACACATATTCAGTTACTGTGGTAAATCCAACTAAGCTAACTCCATGTCAATCACTGTAACCTTGGTATTTCCTAGCCTCCAAGTTCTAAGTTATTGATAAAAAATATTTATTTGAAATAAACCCTTGTTTTTTTAATCTTTTCCACAAGTTTTCAACATCTTCAACAATTACTCTTAAGTTTAAAGCAGAAAGAAACATTCCGACAAAGCCTATTCAAAAAGTTCTCACAGCTATAGTATATGCAAATTTGATCTCATATTACCTAATTTTTCTTCTAAAATATGTTCCCATAATATTTGGGGGAAATAAGTTCATGTTCTTACAAATGATTTGTTCATGGCACGTTTCACTTCATCAGAACCATCTGAATAGATCTGTTGGAATAATTTGTTTAAGGCTGCATCTCCCTCCAACTTCTCATTCTTTTCCTCTTCTTTGATCTCACCAACCAATTTATCCCAATTTCTTGTATAATGAGATGATGATGGATATAGGTTCTTTACATCTGTGAAGTGACAAAGGCAGACGTGATTAATCTACATGTTTAGATTATGTCAAGAATATATCAACTTTGTGACCATGGTATACAGAACACCTTAGCAATAGTTTTTAGGTTACTGAATTTCATGTTTGCAATAAATGTCTTTCTGATACATGTATCAGTAACTAGATTTACATTTGTAAAAACTGAATCAGCATAAAGTAAAATCTGGGAATTTTTTTTGAGCAAAATAACTCAAAGTATAAACTTTTGATACATTAAAAAATTAGCTTAAAAGCAGATTCTTCGTGTTACTAATTGGGGAAACTGGGTGAGAAAAGCACAGGAACTTTTATATTTACAGAAAAGTTGTGGCCAGGTGTAATGGCTCATGCCTGTAATCCCAGCACTTTGGGAGACTGAGGCAAGACGACTGTTTGAACCCAGGAATTCGAGATCAGCCTAGGCAACATAGTGAAACTTCATCTCTACAAAAAAATTTAAAAATTAGCTGGACATGGTGGTATGTGCCCACACAGGCCCAGCTACTCAGGAGGCTGACGCGGAAGGATCACTTGAGCCCAGGAGGTCAAGGCTGTAGTGAGCCATGATCATGCCACTGCACTCCAGCATGGGCAAGAGTGAGACCCGACTCAAAAAAAAAAAAGGAAAAGAAAGAAAAGTTGCAAGACAGTACAAACAAGTCTAAAAATAAAAATAATTTTTTTTTTGAGTTGGAGTCTCACTCTGTCACCCAGGTTGGAGTGCAGTCACACGCTTAAGCCACAATGTTGGACAAGACAACTACAGAGTTTTCAAAAAACCTGATTCAGACTTTCCCTTTCAGCACTGTATTAGGACACACTAATACTAATTTTCATGCTTCACCTCCAACATTGCCTCTCCACAGCCCTTTCTTCCAAACAGTTGAGAAACTACTGAACGTTCATCTGTTTTCCCATCCTTTCTCTTCACCTGTAAACCAACTTCTCCTTGCGCATTTCCCCTCAAAACAAAACCAAAAAACTCAACAACACCCTGCACAGTTCTACTCAGGGCAAGTATATTGTTTTGAAAATCCTACCCATCTTCTGTCCACTAGAAATCCTTCTATCTTTGTAAATTTTCACTAGCAGCCAAAGAAAACAAAAAACGTAAGCCATGGTAACTTAGGAGCCCGGGAAACGTGGATTTGATTAATCCTAATGCTAACTCCCAGGAAGTATGGGAACAGAGGTTTTAATCTCCATTTTACAGATAAGAAAGCTGGACCAAATAGGTTAAGTGACTTGCCCTTATCTGCCCTTATCTGCAGTCTACAGCTTGCAGTACACAGAAATCTGACAAGAATATTAATTCCTTACAAAAACATAACGGGACAGGAAGAACAGCATCTTGAATATCTAAGGTGTTGAGTTTAGAAAAAGTTTGGTAACTGTAACACACAAAAAAACTTTATTTTATTTATTTTTTTGAGTCAGAGTCTTACTCTATCATCCAGGCTGGAGTGCAGTGGCACACTCACGGCCACCGCAGCCTCGACCTACTGGGCTCAGGTGATTCTTCTGCCTCAGCTTCCCAAGTAGCTGAAACTATAGGCATGCACCACCACACTCAGCTTATTTTTTTGATTTATTGTAGAGATGAGGTCTCACCAAGTTACCCAGGCTGGCGAACCTAAGCTCAGGCAATCCTCTTGCCTAGGCCTCCCAAAGTGCTGGGATTATAGGCTTGAGCCACCACGCTCAGCCAATCTTGATCTTTAATCTCAGAAAAACTTCAACATCCAGAGATGATAGATGAAATACTTAGAGATGAGTCATCTAACTTCTTTGCTCATTCACTATATCAAATAACTGCACAGACAGCAACAGCAGTATCACATAAGGGGTTAGCAGAAGAACCAGACCCAATTGTGAAGACCTGGGTTTTAGTCCTAGACAGTGAGAATTGTTAACTGATCCAGGACAAGTTACTTAACTTGTCTGAGCCTGTAAAATAGGAGGAATAGTACAGAGAGCTGCCTATTAAGTAGGGAGAATTAAGTGAATTAAGTGAAATTAAGTAGGGAGAATTAAGTTGGTAGAATTAAGTGAAATACTCACTTATACTATAGACTAGTATAATCATTGGAGTAGTTAAGATGTTATCATTGGGTGAAAGGTACATGAGAACTCTTATTTTTGCAACTTCTACGAGTTCATAACTACTTCCAAATAAATAAACACATGGATATATGAATGATCTGAATAACTTGGCGTTTTCTGCTGGGTACGGTAGTTCACACCTGTAAACCCACCACTTTGGAAGGCCGGGGTGGAAGGATCGCTTGAGCCTAAGAGTTCTAAACCAGCTTGGGCAATGTAACAAGACTCTGTCTCTACAAAAAAAATTTAAAAATTAGCCAGATTTAGTAGCACACACTTATGGTCCCAGCCACTATGTTCCAGCTACAATCTTCCAGGTAGGAAGATTGCTTGAGCCCAGGAGGAGTTAGAGGCTGCATTGAGCTGTGACTGTGCCACTGCATTCCAGTTTGGGCAACAAAGTAAAACCCTGACTTAAAAGAAAAAAAAGAACCTAAAAAAAACTTGCTGTTTTCTAAAAGAAGCCACAAGGAAATGTGTTTTCTGTTACAGAATGAAGTGATCAAAATCTGAAAGTACTTGAGACACAACATTAGCTTGTTTCTGTCATCAAATCAGATCATTACCTCTAATAAATCAAAAAAAAAAATTGTATTTATGAACAAGTCTATTGATGTAAAATACAACCTCGGGTTGTTGTTCTTAGAGTGTCCTACAGATTAGTCCGTTAAAAAAATGCTTAACTGCTTATTGCCTATGCTTAGAATTAGCCTCCAGGTTGTCTTTTAAAGGGTTATGCAATGAACCCTAGGTTTCTACTCTTCTCCTAGGCTTTTTTCCTAAGGGACAGAAAAACCTGTTTGTCTCCATCTCTAAATTAGCAATATAGGGAAATGGACTAGATACATTACTCTGTGAAGCCCTAAAACTCCAGGAAGTTAGAGTTCACAGTATCAGCAGAAGGAATAGAAAGGAATAAAAAAAAGGGGGAGAGGGAAATATATCAGCAGGGTAAACTAATTAACTTACAACCCCAAAAGATACAACAGGAAAAGTCAACAAGCAAAAATAAACAACTTCCAACTGATGTCATAAACTTAACATAATAAACAATAAATCCCGGCCAGGCTCGGTGGCTCAGTCTGTAATCCCAGCACTTTGGGAGGCCGAGGTGAGTGGATTGCCTGAGCCCGCGGGTTCGAGACCTGCCTGGGCAACTTGACGAGACCTCATCTCTATAACAAATCAAAAATTAACCGGGTATGGTAGCGTGTGCCTGTAGTTCCAGCTACTTGGAAGGCTGAGGCGGAAGGATCACCGGAGCCCAGCAGGTCAAGGCTGCGGTGGCCGGGAGTGGCCATTGCACTCCAGTCTGGGTGACAGAGTGAGATTCCAACTCAAAAAAAAACAAACAAACAGTAAATCCCAGTTACCTCTGGGACTTTACTGCCATTCATTTATTTGTATTCTTAGAGTTTAAAAAGTTAGAATCTTCATAAGAAAGGCTACTTTATATTCATTACAGAGCACTGTATTATACTCAATGCATCTTACACTGGGAACACAATGAAACTAGAAAGAATGCTCATTACCATTTAATTTCAACTATATACAACACAATATGATTTAAAAACTCATCTAAGTCAGAAAACAAACCTGCTATGAACTGTCTGGGCTTAGGCACATCTCCTTGCCCCTCTAGCTTTTCCCATCTCACAGCCTCTGGCTTTTTCATTTTAATTTCAATCTGGAGGAAACACCAAATAAAATCCATTATTCAATGTAAAATACACAAAACAGCAAAAAACACAATTTTCTTAAGTCATCAAAGTTTTATATGAATTAATAGTGTCTTTGACAGTTTCCTTAAATTATACAAGGTTAAATTTGAAGAACTATAAAACATTTCTTTGTTTGTGTATTTGAAATTCACCCTTTCAAAAACAACATATATACAACATAAACTATAACTGAGATGAGACTTGTAATCTATATGCTTTTTTTCCTTCTAAAGCAGTGTTCTTAACCAGGGATGATTCTGCCACCCCAGGGGGCATTTGGCAATGTCTAGAGACAATGGTGGCTGTCACAACTGAGGTGAGGTAAGGGAAGGAGTGGTACTGACATCTAGTAAGGTCCAAGGTTGATACTACACATCCTACAATGTACAACAAAGAATTATCCAGTTGAAAAGTGTCAGTAACGCTACCACTAGGAAATCCTGTTCTAAAATAATTACTGTATTCACAAGTACATTAACCTGATCCAGAGTGAAGAAACTAATTTCACTGTATAAAAATAATACAACTAATGCTAACATTTTTACAAAAATGCATTCAACAAATAATCACTAAACATACACTCTGAGATGGTACAGTCCCCACAAGGCTGTAGGGGATTCTTAAGACAGTAAACATATCCTTGACCATTTGGAAGTATGTGAGATACTGGAGGGAACTTATTGAAGAGGCAAGCAAATGTCCTAAAATTATAGACGAGGCCGGGCCCAATAGCTCCGTCTATAATCCCAGCACTTTGGGAGGCCGAAGCAAGTGGACTGCCTGAGCCCACAGGTTCAAGACCAGCCTAAGCAACTTGGCTAGACCTCATCCCTACAATAAATCAAAAATTAGCCGGGTGTAGTAGCACGTGCACCTGCAGTTCCAGCTACGAGGAAGACTGAGACAGAAGGATTGCCGGAGCCCAGCAGGTCGATGCTGTGGTGACCGTGAGTGTGCCACTGCACTTCAGTCTAGGCAAAAGAGAGAGACTTCAACCCTCCCATAAAAAGTATAGAAGAGATCACATCTGGCTGTGAGAAGGAAAGATGTCATGGTATGCCTTGAAGGATTTTGAAGGGTAGAAGCATCTGCAATCGTGGAAAGAGTAGGTCTCTGGAGGGAAAAGGAATGGTCTAACTGAAGCTCTGGGGTATGGAAGGACACAAGCGCATCAAGGAGTTTAGAGAAGACCAATTTGCCTCACTTATGTCAGACCAGTGAAAAATACAGACGGAAAAAGAAGTCGAGGCAACTATGAAGAGCTTCTGAAACCTAGACTGAGTTTACTTATTGCAATGAAACATTAATAGCATCCTAATAGCATTTTTTATTCTCTAATAAAGGTTAGTCTCCCACAGTCTACCTGTGCCCCAGCACACACTCACATAGCATTTATATCTACCTTTTGTTTTCCTTATTCAAATAGTGCTCTCACCCCTATTTTTAGCATTTTCAGTGCAGATATTAAAATAAACAAAGTGAAAACATTACACAAAACAGTTTAAATTAACAATCAAATTAGAATTTCATATTCTAATGTTTTATCCTATGAAAAGGATCATTACTTTCATAAATAGAAAAAAATCAAATGGCAGATTTACCAAAAAGAGAAGCCCATTCACCCCTTGTTTTTGACTTCTTTTTATCAGATGACTGACTTAAATTAGCAATTCCTGATCATCTTTCTACCACCTGCATTTAACAAGAGAACCTTCAAATATTGCACTTTAAAATACCTTAACAAAGCACTAAAATAGAGAAATCTGCCAATATTTTAATCAGACATGAAGTGATGATATACAAGGTACTCTGAGTGTTTATTTTCCTTAGGAGAACAGAAATGTAACAAACAACTGTTTTCATAGTAAGAGAAAAACGTGAAACAAATGTCACTGGTGCAAAGCAAAGAGTATATATAGTATCTTTAACATAATTTACGTGTTTGAACTCTACATATATAAAGGCAAATACTTCATAAGAATCTCCAGAATTCCCTGAAGTGAACGATGCTGAATTTCTATGTAGTACAATACCACCAATATTTTCTCATACACAGTATTAAGTGATAGTACTCTAGTTACTTTACGCTGTCAAAGATGGGACATTTATCAAACAGGGACAGAAATCCAATAGCTGGCAAATGACATAGGTATAGTTACTGAAAAGGGCTATTAATATTATCCTAAAATTTAAAATGGTATCATGCTCCTTTAATTTTCAACTCAACCACAATTGGAAAGTACTGTGTACATCACCACACTAAATTCGGCCATGGGGCACTCTACATTCACACTTAATGTTCCTGTACTATGTATGCACTGTCTATAAAAAGTTCCTTCTTTCACCTAAGAGCAGCACACACTAGAACTCATATCTACTGAAAGTCTCCATAACTTTGGGAGGCGGCGGTGGAGGCAAGAGGACTGCCTGAGCTCAGGGGTTCCAGACCAGCCTGAGCAACATGGTAAGACCTCACTTTTACAATAAGTCAAAAAATTAGCTGGGTGTGGCCGCGCATGCCTGTGGTTCCAGCTACTTGGATGGCTGAGGCAGAAGGATCGCCTGAGTCCAGCAGGTCGAGGCTGCAGTGGCTGTGAGTGTGCCACTGCACTCCAGTCTGGGTGACAGAGTGTGACTCTGACTCAACAAACAAAGTCACCATAACCTGAGTAAATAGTGCAGTATGAACTAAGAGGCCTTTGTAAAGGAAAAGTCAAAGCTCTTAATAACAATCAGTTTCAGCTGAGACAAGCTGGCCTTAGACAACCTGAAATCATACTTAATCAATTCATTAAAATAGTTGCATGTAATAAACCATTAAAAAAAGTTTTTTAAAAAGGGAGTGAGAGGGCTAGTTTTCTATGAATTTTCTTCCTTCCTTCTATCTTTTCCTTTCATTTTTTGTTGAGTTGGAGCCTCACCCTGTCAACTAGGGTAGAGTACAGTGGCACAATGATGGTTCATCGCACCCTCTACCTTGGGAAGCTAGGACAAGCGTGCAGCATCACATTTCACTAATTTTTTTGATTTTCCGTAAAGATGAGAGGTCATCATGCTGTCTAAGCAAGTCTCAAACTTCTGGCTTCAAGCAATCCTCTAACCTTGGTCTCCCAAGTGCTGAGATTATAGACATGAGCCACCATGCCTGGCCCCTGAATTCCTACACCTACTTCACTTTTGATGCTCATACATGCTTTTATTTTTTATATTTTTATTTTTATTTTTTTGAGTTGGAGTCTCACTCTGTCGCCCAGACTGGAGTGCAGTGGCCGCTCCTGGCCACCGCAGCCTT
>NW_007248604.1:122837-124658 GCF_000164805.1 Carlito syrichta
GGGAGCAGCCACTGCACTCCAGTCTGGGAGACAAAGTGAGACTCCAACTCAAAAAAAAAAGAAGTTTTAAGTCGATGATTCTGGCAGATAATTTTAGAATTACCACAAGTCCGATTTCAGAGATTTTTAGTGCAACTATAATAAAACCATTCTATTTTCATTTAAGTAAAAAATATTTTAAAAGTTAACTTAAAACTTTGGTAGTTTGCTTGAATGTTGCTCTCATAGCACAGAGAAAGCTTTTAAAGTAGCATAATAATATCCCAAAACAGTATTCACAGTATTCACTGTGCTGGATCATTAATTCTTAACATTATCTGTATTACCATTACCATCCATCTCTAAGGTCTCATCTGCATAGCAGAGAGTTTATTATTTTTTTCCAATGAAAGGAGCTTCAGATTTAGAGAGAAGCCATTACTCCTAAGCAATCATGATAACCAGATACCACCCTTCTTTAAGTGGAAAGATCCCACTTACCACTATAGACTGACATGAAGGGATCTTTCCCAGAGACTAAAGAGCTAGGGCAATCTACTGGCAAATTCTTGAAAACCATAAGTTTCAAGGCTGTAGTCAATAAATAATTGTTCCCTTGATCTTCAGAATACCTCTCTTACTCAGTTCTTTGCACATTTAATTGCTATACCAAACCCCTTTGTCTGATATTAGAATAGCTGTCTTCTTGAGCTCAGACTAATACATCTACTTTCTCTTTTTTTTTTGAGTCGGAGTCCCACTCCGTCACCCAGACTGGAGGGCAGTGGCCCAGACTAGAGGGCAGTGGCATGCTTTTGGTCCCTGCAGTCTCAACCCGCTGGGCTCCAGCAATCCTTCCACCTCTGCCTTCCAAGTAGCTGGAACTATAGGCACGTGCTACCACACCCGGCTAATTTTTGATTTAATGTAGAGATGAGGTCTCGCCAAGTTGCCCGGGTGGGTGTCAAACCCGTGGGCTCAGGCAATCCATTCACCTCGGCCTCCCAAAGCGCTGGGATTACAGGCTGAGCCACCTTCTCTATTTTTAACTCGAATCATTTTATAAAAATTTTTTTAAATGAAAAAGATAGTAATAAATGGAGACTTTATTTGAGACAAGGTTTCACCCTGTCATCCAGGCTGTAGTGCAGTGGCACAATCATGGCTAACTGCAGCCTTGACCTCCTGGGTTCTGGTGAGCCTTCTGCCTCAGTCTTCCAACCATAAGCTAGGACTACAGGCATGTGCCACCACGCCAAGTCAATTTTCAGGTTTTTCTGTAGAGATGAGGTCTCCTTATGTTACTCAGGTTGATCTTGAACTCCTGAGCTCAAACGAACCTCTCTCTTTGACTTCCAAAGTACTAGGATTATAGGTATGAGCCACTGTGCCCAGCCTTTCCAAATCTTTTCTTCTTTGAGTTGCAGTTTCACTCTGTCGCCCAGGCTGGAGTGCAGTGGCACGCTCACAGGACACCACAGCCTGAACCTGCTGGGCGCAGGCGATCCTTCCGCCTCAGCCTTCCAAGTAGCTGAACTAAAGACACACACCAGCATGCCCAGCTAATTTTTAAAACTATTGTAGAGATGAGGTTTTGCCAAGTTGCCCGGACTGGTCTTGAACCTGTGGGCTCAGGCAATCCTCTCACTTCAACCTCCCAAAGTGCTAGGATTATATATGTGAGTCACTGCGCACAGCCCCTTTCCAAACTTTTATTTTTATTTTTATTTTTTATTTTTTTGAGTTGGAGTCTCACTCTGTCATCCAGACTGGAGTGCAGTGGCCGCTCCCGGCCACCACAGCCGCGACCTGCTGGGCTCCGGCGATCCTTCCACCTCATCC
>NW_007248604.1:124822-129607 GCF_000164805.1 Carlito syrichta
CACTCACCTCAGCCTCCCAAAGGCGCGGGATTATAGGCTGAGCCACCGAGCCCGGCTGCCCCTTTCCAAACTTTTAACAGCTCATTTCAAATATTTACTGAGTGCCTACTCTGAGAGCCAGGCGTTGTGCTGGCACATAAAGATACAGTCTCTGTTCTTCTTGAAGTAATTAATCAGAATAGTCATTCCCATAAACAAATTTCAGAATGTATCATATGTAGTGACAAGGCCCCATATTGGGAAACACCATGTTATCCAGAAGTATGCTAAAATGTCAGTGGTGAGTCTGAGTGACAACTTTTTTAGTCCCTTTATCTTTTCCAAATTTTCTATGATATGCTGTCATATGAATTTATTGCTTTTATAGCCTGAGTAAAAACCTAAATAATCAGGACAAACCAATAATAATAATAGTAACATTTACTGAGCACTTATTACATACCCTATAATGTGAACTAAGTGCATCACATATTTCATCTCACGTAATAGACTATCCTATAAAAGGAGACTGCTATCCATATTTTAGAGTTTAGGGAGCCAAGAGATGGAATAACTTGCTGGAAGTGCCTTTTTCAGCTAGACTGTTTACTTATTTGCTCAGAAATAAGCAAGAGTTGAGAACAAGACAAAAAAAAATCAGTAATATAATTAGAAAGAGTCACAAATAGGTGCCATTTGTTGGATGTATGGCCATCATCAAGCACCTTAATCTCATCAAGGCTCAGTTTCTCCTATAAACCAGAGTAACAGTAACATAATCTCAGTGAACCTGGTTCTCTTATAAAATGGCAATAATGGAAATTACCTCATTAAATAAAACTATGTATGAAAATATAGCACCATATCTGGCAAATAACTAACAACTGAATGCTATTATCAGTATCTTCATCATTGAAATCAACTGAAACCTGGGCAAATTAATATCACCGGTAGAGATATTGATAACATCTCTAGGGTAAATTTCTCTATCTGTAAGTTGAGGATAAAAATTCCTACACCATATAGTATTTGTGGGAATTACATGAGATAATACACAGCAGAGCCTGGCATATGATAAAACAATCAAAGCAGTTAGCTATTGTAATTCTCTACAGGTTAAATATGAGACTAGCAAAATAAAAAACTACAGTACATGCATATAATAAAATACTTTGCTGCAGAATATTTAAGGGCATGATAAAAATATTCACAATGGCCGAGTCAGGAGGACACCTTAGTAAGCCCAGGAGTTTGAAATCTCGTCTCCACAAAAAATTAAAAGTTAGCCTGGTGTGGTGGCGTGCACCTGTAGCTCCAGCTACTCAGAAGGCTGAGGTGGTGGACCACTGGAGCCCAGGAGTTGGAGGCAGCATGAGCTACGATCATGCTACTACACTCAGGCCTGGGCGACAGAGCAAGACCTTATCTCTAAAAAATAAATAAATAAGCCGGGCTCAGTGGCTCAGACTGTAATCTCGCGCCTCAAGAGGCTGAGGTGAGTGGATTGCCTGAGCCCACAGGTTCGAGACCCGCCTGGGCAACTTGGCGAGACCTCATCTCCACAATAAATCAAAAAATTAGCCGCGTATGGTAGTGCGTGCCTGTAGTTCTGGCTACTCGGAAGGCTGAGGCAGAAGGATCACTGGAGCCCAGCAGGTCGAGGCTGCGGTGGCCGGGAGCGACCACTGCATTCCAGTCTGGATGACAGAGTGAGACTCCAACTCAAACAAACAAACAAACAAAAACAACCAAAAAGCCTCCACATCTATGTATTTAGATAAGCAGTAGCATTCCATTCCACTGCCACTAGGATTCTTCTCAATATATACATTCTTCTATGAACATTAAGGAATTCACTCTAAAATGTCTCAAATTTTTAGTGGGTGAAGAGAGAAGGTGGCTATTTTGTCTCTAAGGCACACATTTTTATTTCCCACGATTCCAGGTCTTCATATTCTATATTATATAATATAGAAGAATTACTTTGACTTAAAATACAACCAAAAGAACATTTCCACGAGGGCAGATTACCCCAAAGAATGAGAGTTCTAATTCTTAAAAAGAATGAATATTAGCTTTTAACGTTAGTACTTCACTGTATAGCTGCCACCGAAATCACAATCCTGAGATTTTTATCAGAGAATATTTGTCATAAAATCAGCAAGATGGAACAAAAGAAACATTAGAGCTCTTTTCTATTTTTTAGAGATAGGGTCTTGCTCTGCTATCACCTGTGCTGGAGTGCAGTGGCACAATCATATATCACTGTAGCCTCGAACTCCTGGGCTCAGGTGATTCTCCTGCTTTGGCCTCCCAAAAGTGCCAGGAGAACAAGCATGAGCCTCTGTGCCCAGCCCATGCAGTAAACTTAAAAAATGGATTAATAAACCGGGCTCAGTGGCTCAGCCTGTAATCCTGCGCTTTGAGAGGTTGAGGTGAGTGGATTGCCTGAGTCCGTGGGTTCAAGACCTGCCTGGGCAACTTGGCGAGACCTCATCTCTACAATAAATCAAAAAAGTAGCCGGGCATGATAACGCACGCCTGTAGGTCCAGCTACTTGGAAGGCTGAGGCGGAAGGACTGCCAGAGCCCAGCAGGTCAAGGCTGCAGTGGCCAGGAACAGTTACTGCACTCCAGTCTGAGTGACAGAGTGAGATTCCAACTCAAAAAAAAAAAAAAAAAAAAAGGATTAATAGACTGACATGAAAGATGGCATTCAGTAAAAGGCAGAAATAACTATCACAGATACTGAAAGAATATTAAATCTGGCTTGGAAAAACAATAGTTATTTCATTGTAAAATATTTAGTTAAGAAATACTATTTCATTAACGTGAGGGTTTTAACACTTCCTATTTTCACTGCAAATTATATTTCACTCAAATTAATAGCACTTAACCCATGGTATACATGGATATGCAACATTCATTCAACCTTCAGAGTGGGGAAAAAAATAGGATTCTCAAAAGCAAAGAAATGCTCTCTCTCACTCTACTTTCTAAATAAACTATATTTTCTTTTTCTTTTTTTTTTAATTTCTTTTTTTTTTTTTAGTTGGAGTCTCATTCTGTCACCCAGATTGGAGTGCAGTGGCACACTCACAGTCACCGCAGCCTTGACCTGCTGGGCTCAGGCGTTCCTTCTGCCTCAGCCTTCCAAGTAGCTGGAACTACAGACGTGTGTGCACTGAACCATGCCCGGCTTTTTTTCTTTTTAATTTATTGTAGAGACGAGGTCTCGCAAAGTTTCCCAGGCTGGTCTCCAACCTGTGGGCTCAAGCAAACCTCTCACCTCGGCCTCCCAAAGTGCTGGAATTATAGGCATGAGCCACCATGCCTGGCTAAGTAAACTATATTTTCTAAACTTAACAAAAAGCAAAGAAATAGCCCTATTAAGCCACTGAATCTCTAATTTTAAGGAGATTCTCCTAGCAAATCCATTCTGTTCTCAGCTCGCACAAAGATTCAAGCATCTGAATAGTGAAATACATTCAAAATATTTGAATATCTTATTTCAAATTATTTCAGTACTTTTTCCTTGTAGTACCATCACTACATAAGTCTCAGTAACCCAGAGATTTTTCAGTTATTTTAACAGAGTCTCCCTCTGCTGTATAAAAGAAGGAATTCAAAGATTTTATCATTTATTTCCCTTACGATGATTTTTTAAAATTCTTACAATTTGTTTCCCAGAAAAGTTTAAAGGCTCTCGGTGGCTCAGCCTGTAATCCCGTGCCTTGGGAGGCTGAGGTGAGTGGACTGCCTGACCCCGCGGGTTCGAGACCCACCTGGGCAACTTGGTGAGACCTCATCTCTACAATAAATCAAAAAAAACTAGCCAGGGTGGTAGTGCGCGCCTGTAGTTCCAGCTACTTAGAAGCCTGAGGCAGAAGGATAGCTGGAGCCTAGCAGGTCAAGGCTGAGACTCCAACTCCAAAAAAAAAAAAAAAAAGTTTACAGGCTAATAGCTAACTAAGTAAACGTAAACACACACACACACACACACAGTATGGAGATTCCAGGGTCAGGATAAGAAAAATAATCATCCTTTATCATCTCAGTTCTTCAATCCAGAACTCAAAAAAATGTAAACAAAGGAGCACTAGCCTCGGTTGAAAATCAGAAGTAAAAGTATGTCTCCTGCGCCAGGCTGAACAACTTGGTAACTGTGTAAACTTGGGGAAAGCATCTGAAGTCCATGGCTGGGCACGGTGGCTCATGTGTGTAACTCTCCAGCCCTTTGGGAGGCTGAGTAGCTTGCATCCAGGAGTTTGAGACCAGCCTTGGCAAAATAGCAATACCTCACCTCCAGAAAAAATAAATTAAAAAATTAGCACTGCATAATGAACATCTGTACCTAACCCTGAATTATACCTCACATTTTTAAAATAAAAAATTTGAAAAAAAATTAGCTGAGTGTGGTGGAACATGCCTGTAGTCTGAGCTACTCAGGAGACTGAGGTAGAAGGATCACCTGCCCAAGAAGTTGAGGATGTGGTGATCCATGATCATGCCACCACACTCCAGCCTGGGTGACAGAGTGAGACCTCGACTCAAAAAAATAAACAAATAAAAAATAAAGTCCATGAAGCTCAGGGGTTTTTTTCTACCTGCAAAACTAAGAATAAAAATACTGTGCAAGCCGGGCTCGGTGGCTCAGCCTGTAATCCCGCGCCTTTGGGAGGCTGAGGTGAGTGGATTGCCTGAGCTCACGGGTTCGAGACCCACCTGGGCAGCGAGACCTCATCTATAAAATAAATCAAAAAATCAGCCGGGCATGGTAGCGCATGCCTGTAACTCCGGCTACTGG
>NW_007248604.1:129627-137217 GCF_000164805.1 Carlito syrichta
CCCGCCTGGGCAACTTGGCGAGACCTCATCTCTACAATAAATCAAAAAATTAACCGGGTTTGGTAGCGTGCACCTATAGTTCCAGCTACTTGGAAGGCTGAGGCAGAAGGGATCACCGGAGCCCAGCAGGTCGAGGCTGCGGTGGCCGGGAGCGGCCACTGCACTCCAGTCTGGGCGACAGGGAGATTCCAACTCAAAAAAAAAAAAAAAAAAATACTGTGCAATCCTAGCCCGTTGGGAGGCCGAGGTGAGAGGACTGCTTGAGCCCATGGGTTCAAGACCAACCTGGGCAACTTGGCAAGACCTCGTCTCTACAATAAATCAAGAAAATTAGTTGGGTATGGTAGTATGTGCCTGTAGTTCCAGCTACTTGGAAGGCTGAGGTGAAAGGATTGCCTGAGCCCAGCAGGTTGAGGCTGTGGTGGCTGTGAGCGTGCCACTGCACACCAGCCTGGGCAACAGAGTAGGACCTCGACTCAAAAACAAAAACATACTGCCAACTTCATTGGGTTAAAACCAGAATCCTATTTAGATGCATTCACTGAACAATAAAACTGGGCACCCACTATGTGCAATGCACATAGTGAAGATTCCCAAATTTAGCAAAGAGAAAAAAATACAGCATGGGCAAGGTACAGGGTTCACACCTGTAATCCCAGTGCTTTGGAAGGCGAGACAGGAGGATTGCTTGAGGTCAGGAGTTCAATACCAGCCTTGGTAACATATAAAGACACTGTCTCTACAAAAATTTATTTAAAAATTAGCCAGGCATGATGGTACACGCATTTAGTCCCAGCTACTTTGGAGGTTGAGGTGGGAAGACCACTTGAGCCCAGGAGTTCAGGGTTACAGTAAGCTTGGAAACACATAAGATGCTGTCTCTAAACCCACCAAACAAAACTTCAGCATAGAATGTACTTACATTAAAAAATTATATACAGACTTAGCTGCACATCCTGTACTTTATCTGACAACTAACTGGGGCACATACAGAGATACAAATAAGGCATGCTTCTTATCCTCAGAAGACTTACATAGCAACAAGGGATATAAAATGTATATATAAACAAATAGTATACAACAAAGAAAAGTAATCACTTAGGATTTAAAGAAAGGGGCAAAAAGGCAAACTCAAAACACAGTAAGGTGGGTTGAGGAACAATTAAACTCAACAAACAAAAGATTCAAAGGAGAATAAAGAATAAAAGATGAGAGTGCTTAAATACATCCTCAACTCAAGCCATACAGATCTGTGTATTCCACACACAGTATTCTTCCACCAGTATATGGGTTGCTGAGCAATACAAGTCATCTGTCATCTATTCACACAAATCAACTTACATTTAAATTACCACAAACAGATACACATTGAAAGTCTCTTGATAGAGCCAGGTGCAATGGCTCATGTCTTTAATCTCAGCACTTTGGGAGGAGGAGGAGGAGGTGAGAGGAATGCCTGAGCCCAGAGGTTCGAGACCAGCCTGGGCAACTTGGCGAGACCTCATCTCTACAATAAATCAAGAAAAAATTAGCCAGGCGCGGTGGCATGTCTGCAGTTCCAGCTAGTTGGAAAGCTGAGGCAGAAGGATCGCCTGAGCCCAGCAGTTCGAGGCTGTGGTGGCTGTGAGCCTGCCACTGCACTGCAGTCTGGGCAACAGAGTGAGACTCCAACTCAAAAAAAAAAAAAAAAAAAAAACTCTTGATAGAAATATACAAAAAATACCAAAGTTACAATTTTCTGACCTGTCTTCCTCTGAAATCCACCTAGATTTTTGTGCTTAATTACTCAAAATTATTTTATTAAACAAATTCTACACTATGTGGATAAGGCCAGTGACAGACTAAACCACTGCTAAAATTTCAGCTATTTTCCCAAGCAGATGTTTCATAAATCTGCCTCCTAATTAACCAGCTTTTGTTCTTGGCAATCTTCAACTAAATAAAAAGGCAAATCTTCTGTAACTAGATGCAAATAACTACTTCTTTACTTTGCATTTCCTGTACCAACCCTCTGCAGCTATCTTCTTTCCGTGGGCCCAGCTACCACTCTCCATGACACAGGCCCAGCCCTGACCCTGCTCCAAGACAGGAAACTTCACATCCTTAGAACATAAACTTCATAAATAGTTAGTAACATAATATGCTGCAGGACCTATGTATAAAAAAGATGCAGTAGGCCGGGCTCGGTGGCTCAACCTGCAATCCCAGCACTTTGGGAGGCCGAGGCAAGTGGACTGCCTGAGCCTGCAGGTTCGAGACTGGCCCGGGCAACTTGGCGAGACCTCAACTCTAAAATAAAATTGAAAAAATAAAAATAAGTCCTATTAACTCATTTATCATATACTTTTTTCACTCAATTTTACAGGTGAAAGAGTTTCAGAGCCCTTATTTCACAGATTCCTAATTTCACAGATGCTGAAAATTTAGTCCTATAATCATTTTGTGAATAAATTCATAAGGTAAGAGCCAGAGTCAGATTTTTTGATTTCTAGTTCAGTAATTTTCCTACTAAATTACACAATCTACATCTTTTGAGTGATAGTTAAATATTCTCTGAATATTAACTATACATTTTTACTTATTTATGAAATAAAGAAATCTAAAAATTATAGTTATTCAAACTGTAATTTAAATTATTAATTGTTCCCTTATAATAAAGTACCTAAAATTCAGCTTAACTAAAAAACAAAAAAGCAGATTCAACTTTATAGCAGTTTGTATTGTTAACTATATGATATGGGGTAAGAAAAGTATTTGTACAACAAAACAGACTAAACTAACAAGTTCAAGAGAAGAAATATTATTGTTAGTATCAAATCTTAGAGAAGCTGATTATTATATCTATCTTTTTTAAAAGAAATTATTTACTGAAAAGTACTGCCAGGTGCAGCGGCTCAAGCCTGTAATCCCAGCACTTTGGGAGGTGAAGGAGAGAGGATTGACTGAGTCTAGGGGTTGGAGATCAGCATGGGTAACTTGGCAAGCTGGACATGGTGGAGTGCTCCTGTAGTTCCAGCTACTTGGTAGGCTGAGGCAGAAGGATCACCTAAGCCCGGGAGGTTGAGGCTGCAGTGGCTGTGAGTGTGCCACTGCACTCCAGCCTGGGCAACAGTGAGCCTCCAACTCAAAAAAAAAAAAAAAAAAAGTATTTAAAAGTATTATATCTCCTGGGCAGCGAGACCTCATCTCTACAATAAAAAAAAAAAAAAAAAAATCAGCCGGGCATGGTAGCGCGTGCCTGTAATTCCGGCTACTCGGAAGGCTGAGGCGGAAGGATCGCCAGAGCCCAGCAGGTCGAGGCTGCGGTGGCCGGGAACGGCCACTGCACTCCAGCCTGGGCGACTGAGTGAGACTCCAACTCAAATAAAAATAAAAATAAATTAAAAGTATTATATCTATCCTAAGTACACAAACACCACACAAGCTAAATATATTTTTACACTTCATTGTACGAGAATGACTAAGGGTAAAGTACCCCTAATATTTGAAAAATTATCATTATTTCCCTGTAATTTAAGTACATGTGGCTGAAAGAAACTTATAATCACATGGGTAGCTGGGCGCTGTGGCTCATGCCTATCATCCCAGCACTTTGGGAGGCCAAGGTTAGAGGACTGCCTGAGCCCACAGGTTCGAGACCAGCCCGGGCAACTTGGCGAGACCTCATTTCTACAATAAATCAAAAAATTAGCCAGGTATGGTGACGTGTGCCTATAGTTCCAGCTACTTGGAAGGCTGAGGAGGAAGGATCGCCTGAGCCCAGAAGGTCGAGGCTGCAGTGGTGGTGAGCACTAACACTGCACTCCAGCCTGGGCAACAGAGTAAGACTTCAACTCAAAAAAAAAAAAAAAAAAAATCACATGGGCTATTAGTTCACCAGTATATCTATATTCTGAAAATATTACTAACAACAACACTTTCAATTGTCTTACCTTTGTTGAAAGTACTTTAAATGTGCTCTGTTCTGGTATTATAGTATGAAATAGCGTCAGTTTCAAATTGTAATCCTCTCCAGAAGGAAGTTTCACCAAAGCAGACAACTAATGAACAAAAAATTAGCATCACACTTTGTTTACGTAATGAAGGGCAAAATACTTAAACATTCAATGTTACAAATTATTTTAAATACTTTATGTGGAATATCCAATTTAAGAACCTTGAAATAATCCTTTTTTAACATCTAGTATCCTTCACGTGCATTCTCACATACATACATAATATTATGCTTCATAATATTAACTATATATTTAATCACACATATTTAACATTTAAATCTCAAGAAAACAAAATACACATGTTGAAAATGATTCAGTATATTAAAAAAGAATTCATTTATGTATAAAACACAGTTCTATCACTACCTCTCTTAAATAATCTATATTAAGGTTCTCAACTGAATGCTAAGAAATCAAATTAAGTCATACTCAACATGTTTAGAAAATTCCAAGGCATGTATATATCATATGTCAAATAACTAGGCCTTTTTCATGAAGTATATACCATACAAGTATAGCCAAATCACATTATCTTACTAATGTCAATCAAGTTAATCTTTAAATTCCAAATCAAAACAAAAAAATGCATATCTAGCTACAACCTACAGCATACATATCCTTATCTCAAAGCAATGACTTCAGATTTTACTCAGCATTTTCCACCTTATCTCAGAAAGAAATGGTGTATATCTGACAAACTGCATTAGATTATTCTGCAATATACTAAATTTGCAATAATATTTAACCTCAATACAAAAAAATGGTTCAAAGACTAATGACCTCTTTTTCTGAAAAGTCCACATTTACATCATTCTTCTGAACATTCTTGATCATAAGTGTAATGATTACTTGAGATTCTGTTTGATACCAGTCATATCTATTAAAAAAAAAAGAAAGAAATTTAAAACAGAGCTCCTAATTTTCTTAGTTGTTGCTTGTGAAAATAAAAACCAGGTCTGATGAACAAGAGCTCCCCCTTGAGGAACAAGAGAGTAAAGCAGCTGTTGACCGAGGAGCAATTTTACAACTCATTTATGATCTGTACCAAAGGAAAGAAAACAGTAAGGCAGATGATGCTCAAGCATTTCCAGCAGACTTAAATACTTACATGATGTTCTGGGTTCTGACACATCTTTAACACATTGTGGTGTTTAAGCTAATGTTGAAGATGAAATTTATTCTAAACAGTTAACAGTTACACACCATCTACAGTTTTACATACTCATTTCATCTTAATTCTAAAGATTAAGTACAACAAACTCTAAAGTACATACTTATATCCCTATTTTTACTGATGAGAAAACTTAAGTTCAGAAAGGTGAAGCAGTCAGTCAGTCAGTGGCAGTGGTACACTGAACCCAGGTCAGCCCGAGTCAACAACTCCAAGCTTTCTTATATGAAGCTGGAAGTAAACAGACTTGAACACAGGGAACAGAAGCAAATGAGCAAAAATCAAAATAACATAAATTTAGCCGGGCTCGCTGGCTCAGCCTGTAATCCCGTGCTTTGGGAGGCCAAAGTGAGTGGATTGCCTGAGTCCAAGGGTTTGAGACCCGCCCGGGCAACTTGGCAAGATCTCATCTCTACAATAAATCAAAAAAATTAGCTGGGCATGGTAGCATGCGCCTGTAGTTCTGGCTGCTTGGAAGGCTGAGGCGGAAGGATAGCCGGAGCCCAGCGGGTCGAGGCTGTGGTGGCCGGGAGCAGCCACTGCACTCCAGTCTGGGTGACAGACTGAGACTCTAACTCAAAATAATTAATTAATTAATTAATTTTAAAAATAACATAAATTTAACTATGTCAGGCACAACATTACATACAACACCTTCAATCTCATGATACGTAGTAAGACTAATCTGTCTGGTACATACACACAATGGAATGTTTCACTGCCATAAGAAAGGACAAAATTATGACGTTCGCAACAACTTGGATTAACTTAGAGTCTGTAATAATGAGTGATCTATCACAGAAACAAAGAATTGAGTACCACATGTTCTCACTCATAAGCAGACCTTGAACAATTAGCATCATACTACAAGAAAGGGATTGGTAGTAGTGGGAAACTGCCAGGAGAGGGAGGAGGAGACACACCTCATCAACAAGGGTACCTCCATGACCACGTGTATATCTAACTCAGAATTGTACCCCACATTTTTAAAATAAAAAAGCAAAAAAGGGCAACTCCTTCGAGTCCCCTCCCACTGTGGAACCTTTTCTCTTCTCTCAATATATCCTGCTTTAAAAAAATAAATAAATAAAATAAAAATTTTAAAAAGACTAATATGTCTACAGATTCTAATTATGTGTACCGTTCATACTGAAAGCTCTAAAAATATAGGAATTCTCATTTTCAAATTAGACTAAAGATTCCTGAGGGCAGAGCTATTTATCTAACCTGCCACTATTCCCAGGATTAAGCACATTGCCTGCTACATAGTCTATTTAAAGTCAGATGTTGGATCATTTTATGCTCCAAACACCTTAATTACTATTTCGTACTTATGAAATACTAACCATTCTACTCCTGCTGCTGCAATTCAAAGTTCCTTATCTACTAGAACTTGAAGTTTCATCCTGTATCTTCCTAGAACAAACATAAAATTATTTCGCTGTTTCCAAGCCATTTTAGGTAATTATATCAAAAAGCACTTTTGATTAAAGAAATGAACTTCAAGAGTCTCACAGTTTCCCTCTGAAATTCAGTAAGGTTGCAAAGCTCCAGATCAATGGTTTGTGATTCTTTCTGTTACAGTCCTAAGAATACAAGTTGTACACATGGCTAAAGAATAAAAAAAAAGTCATAGACTTGCTAGTTGCTTATTCATTATTATAACTGGTACCCTCAGCAATATTAACTCTCAACTCATGCAGAATGTTCCTATGAAAACTACTTCAAATATAAAAAGAAAGGCACGCCAGGCACGGTGGCTCAAACCTATTAATTCTAGCACTTTGGGAAGCCGAGGCAAGAGGATTGTCTGAGTCCAGAGGTTCGAGACCAGCCTCAGCAACTTGGCGAGACCTCGTCTCCAAAATAAATCAAAAAATTAGCTGGGTGTGGCGGCATGCACCTGTAGCTCCAGTTACTTGGAAGGCTGAGGAGGAAGATTGCCTGAGCCCAGCAGGGTAAGGCTGCGGTGGCTGTGAATGTGCCACTGCACTCCAGCCTGGGCAACAGAGTGAGACTCCAACTCCGCCCCCAAAAAAGGAAGGGCAAGTTACAATTCTGTTAAGCCTACTACTGTACTACCTTATGTATCTATGTAATAATACTAATTTAACTGGAAGGGGCTCTCCTCAATATATGGAAAGGAAGGCCAGACGTAGTGGCTCACGCCTGTAATCCCAACACTTTGGGAGGTGGAGGCAAGAGGATTGCCTAAGCCGAGGGGTTCAAGACCTGCCTGGGCAACTTAATAGACCTTGTCTCTACAATAAATTAAAAAATTGGTAGAGCATGGTGGCACATGCTTATGGTTCCAGCTACTTAAAAGGCTGAGGTGGAAGGATAACGTAAGCCCAGCAGGTCAAGGCTGTGGTGGCTGTGAGCATGCCACTGCACTCCAGCCTGGGTGGCAGAGTGAGACTCCCA
>NW_007248604.1:137371-138691 GCF_000164805.1 Carlito syrichta
AAAAAAAAAAAAAAAAAAAAAAAGGATACACACACACACACACACACACACACACACCACGGAAAGGGAACACAGTACAGAAGCAAGTGAAGCAACTTTAAGATGAGAAATTATTTGAATTCAACTTAAAACACAATACTGATCTTTAAACAGCCTTAAAATTAGTTTTACATAAGGCTATAACACAATTTTACCAAATAAAAAAAACTAAGAAACACTTAAAAGCACATGGAAAGAATTTGTTTACTATTAAACTACAGGTTCCGCCACTTTAAGCATATTTATCATGCATTATTTTATGAAAAAGAAACACTTACTTGATTTTTGACTGATGACTCTGGGGGGATGCAGACTAGTTTTGGCAAGTAGAAAAAGAAAGATTTTTACAAGTTAGTTTAGCAACTGTATATTAAAATGCCTATATTATTAAGTTATCCAGTGCTACAGTTATTTTGATATGGAATAACTACATGAGAAGTTTCTTTTTTTTTGAGTTGGAGTCTCACTCTGTTGCCCAGTCTGGAGTGCAGTGGCACACTCCCGGCCACCACAGCCTCAACCCGCTGAGCTCCGGCGATCCTTCCACCTCAGTCTTCCAAGTAGCTGGAACTACAGGTGTGCACTGCCACACCCAGCTAATTTTTTATTTATTATGGAGATGAGGATAAGCCAAGTTGCCCAGACGGGTCTCAACCCACCGGCTCAGGGCAATCCACTCACCTCAGCCTCCCAAAGCACAGGATTACAGGCTGAGCCACCGAGCCAGGCTGAGAAGTTTCTTAAAATACAAAGCATGGTAACTGTAATTATTAAATAGTAGTCTTTTAAAAAAATTAGAATGTTCAACATTTTCATAATGTTATGAGTTTCAACATTAAAAAAGATTTTTATTCTAATATAAAAGAAGTTTAAATAACAGAAGACTTTCTAATGGCATGATCAGAAAAGGTAACTTATACAAAATGTCCAGTTCTAAGATTCAGTTAACTCCCTAAACTGAAGCTAACATTAACATTTCAAAAACTTTTTATGAAAGACTATAAACTTCAGTCTTAGCAATGATGCCAAACCCTGTTTTGAAAACCTATAAAGAACATTTCCATGGTGGCTTTCTAATAATGTCTTACTCCATTTACAGCCTTTCTGTGACATATATACATATTGCCCATTAAGAAACAAAGTGCAGCCAGGCTCAGTGGCTCAGCCTGTAATCCCGCACCTTTGGGAGGCTGAGGTGAGTAGACTGCCTGAGCCCGTGTGTTCGAGACCCACCTGGGCAACTTGGTGAGACCTCATCTCTACAATAAATCAAAATGAGCC
>NW_007248604.1:139267-145372 GCF_000164805.1 Carlito syrichta
TCCAGCTACTTGGAAGGCTGAGGTGGAAGGATCGCTGGAGCCCAGCAGGTCAAGAATGTGGTGGCCAGGAGCATGCCACTGCATTCCAGTCTGGGTGACAGAGTGAGACTCCAACTCAAAAAAAAAACAACAAAGTGACTTTAACAATTCATACTTTCCTAAACTACATGTGTGCCAGTTAAGACTATGTAAATCTAAAATCTAAAGAATCTATCCTGGGCTGGGTATGGTGGCTCATGCCAGTAATCCCAGCACTTTGGGAGCCCAAGAGAGAAGACTGAGTAAGCCCAGGAGTTTGAGACCAGCCCGTAGCATAGCGAGACCTCATCGCTACAAAAAAATGAAAAATTAGCTGGGCATGGTGGCATGTGCTTTAGATACAACTACTTAGGAGGCTGAGGCAGAGAGATTCCCTGAGCACAGGAGGTAGAGGTTCTGGTAAGCTGTGACTATGCCACTGCACTCTAGGCTAGGCCAGAGAGCAGGACCAGGACTCCAAAACGAACAAACAAACAAAAACCTGTCATGAGTCATTGGTAGCCTTTAACGTGTCCCTAATTGTGAAGGAAAGAAATGGAGTTTGGATCAAGGAAATAAGTAAAACTACCGTAGAGATTTGATTGTAACTCAGGAAGATACTCCAGTATTAAGGGTTGAGAAATACCTGACTCTAGAACATATCAGTGAAGAAACTGACTAGAACAGATTATTCCAGTTCATCCTGGTACCAGGAAAAAACTAGATTAAACCACAGCAGTGACAAAATGCACTAAAGCTATACAACCTATATCACTGGACAAAGTATTTTCTTTGTTATCCAAATGTCATTCTGTTATCTTTAGGCCTAGTCCCAATTTCAAATACCATAAGACCCGACAAAACCACTATCAGGTGAAAGAAGAAGGAAGTCAACTCAAACTCCTCCCCAACTTATTCTTCCCCACCTACCATTCCTAGGAATATGGGCAAGAATGGAGGTTAAGCCGGGTTCAGTGGCTCAGCCTGTAATCCCACACCTTTGAGAGGCTGAGGTGAGTGGACTGCCTGAGCCCGCGGGTTCGAGACCCACCTGGGCAGCGAGACCTCATCTCTACAATAAATCAAAAATCAGCCAGGTATGGTAGCACACGCCTGTAATTCTGGCTATTCGGAAGGCTGAGGCGGAAGGATCGCCAGAGCCCAGCGGCTCGAGGCTGCGGTGGCCGGAAGCGGCCACTGCACTCCAATCTGGGTGACAGAGTGAGACTCCGACTCAAAAAAAAAAAAAGAATGGAGGTTAGAGACAGCTGGACAGGGTTCACTTTCAGAAAATGGTCAAAACCCCAGATGTTACCTGGAATTCACAGTAACCTGCCTAAAGGAGATGAACTTATATCTATTAGTAGCTTCCATACCAAGAACTGTCAGAGAGAAAGTAACTCTCAATATCACAATGTAATTTTAGAAAACAGAGATGTAAATCTTCCTTGAGAAGTGAAGAAAGAAACTAAAAAAAGAAAGTTCAGCAATTGCCCATAGAGAGTGAGGACTGGCCCGGCGCAGTGGCTCATGCCTATAATCCCAGCACTTTGGTAGGCCGAGGTGAGAGGATTGCCTGAGCCCACGGATTTGAGACAAGCCCGGGCAATTTGGCGAGACCTCATCTCTACAAAAACCAAGAAAAATTAGCCGGGCATGGTAGCGCATGCCCGTAATTCCAGCTACTTGGAAGGCTGAGTGGAAGAATCGCCTAAGCCCAGCAAGTCGAGGCTGCGGCGGCAGTGAGCATGCCACTGCACTCCAGCTTGTGTGACAGAGACTCCAACTCAAAAAAAAAAAGAGTGAGAGTTAGGAGTACAAGTGCATCTCCCAGCTCCTTGTCATTTATTTACTGGCTCAGTATGTAGATGACTGCTACCATATTTTAACTGTTCTATATAAACTTAAGTCAACTAAAGAATAAAAATCACGGCCGGACACAGTGGCTCAAGCATGTAATCCCAGCACTTTGGGAGGCCAAGGTGAGAGAATTGCCTGAGCCCACGGGTTTGAGAACAGCCTGGGCAACTTGTCAAGACCTCACCTCTACAATGAATTAAAAAAAAATAGTTGGAGTCTCACTCTTATCACCCAGGCTAGAGTGTAGTGGCATGCTAATGGTCACTGCAGCCTCGACCTACTGGGCTTAGGCGATCCTTCTCCTTCCATCTCAGCCTTCCAAGTAGCTGGAACTACAGACACATGCTACCACACCCTGCTAGTTTTTGTCACTTATTGTACAGACTTATAGCACATGCCTATACTTCCGGCTACTTGGAAGGCTGAGGCGGAAGGATCGCCTGAGCCCAGCAGGTCAACGCTGGGGTGGCCACAAGTGTGCCACTGCACTCCAGCCTGGGCAACGGAATGAGACTCCAATTACCAAAAAAAAAAAAAAAAAAAAAGAATAAAAATTACTTTTACTCAACTCCACCAAATTTTTAATAAATGAAAAGTGTTGAAGGTCTTCATGTACAAAACAATAAATATAACACAATTAGAAATAAGCATTTCTGATCACATTTACCTTTGTATCTTAGTCTATCATAAGAAGTCCTACATGGGATTCAAACTGTTTAACATAAACAAATGTGATGACTTTTTAGCAAGGAAAAGATAATAAATAACCATCCTGACTGAAATCAACTTGAACCATACTAAATTCTTAAAGTAACCCAATAATTTCCATGGCTACAAACCTCTACATTTATTTTTTCCAAAAGATGATTTTATTTCAGTTCCTAAAGGAATTAATATTTAAATTGAACTGATTAATATATAACTGCAGAAGAGCTCATCCTGAGTCTTATCTCAAATATATCTGGTACTTGAAATTTAATATAAATAGGTTAAAAACAAGAAGGATGAAAACTTTGGACTTACCACCTCAGATTCTGATCCTATTAAAACATAAAAAGGAAGTATTTTCAGTAAAAGTACACTTTCAGGCAAAATTACACAATTTCTATGGCACAAACATACTGATTTTTTTTTTTTTTTTTTTTTTTAGTTGGAGTCTCACTCTGTTGCCCAGACTGGAGTGCAGTGGCCTCTCCCGGCCACCGCAGCCTCGACCTGCTGGGCTCTGGCGATCCTACCGCCTCAGCCTTCCAAGTAGCCGGAATTACAGGCATGTGCTACCACACCCGGCTGATTTTTTTATTTATTATAGAGATGAGGTCTCGCTGCCCAGGCGGGTCTCGAACCCACGGGCTCAGGCAATCCACTCACCTCAGCCTCCCAAAGGCATGGGATTACAGGCTGAGCCACCGAGCCCGGCTAAACATACTGATTAAGCAAGCCAAGTCTCCATACCTTTCAACTAAAAATAAGGGGTTCGATTTTGTAGCTTGGAGTCATTTTAGACTACTTAGTAATTTCTTATTGGCAATCAATATCATATAAGCAAATCCATCCAAATCTTTCAACTAGGTAAACTAGGCTCAGCCCCTAATCCCAGCACTTTGGAAGGCCAAGGTGGGAGGACTGCCCAAGCCTGAGGATTCGAGACCAGTCTGAGCAACTTGGCAAGACCTCATCTCTACAATAAGTGACAAAAACTAGCAGGGTATGGTAGCATGTGTTTGTAGTTCCAGCTACTTGAAAGGCTGAGATGGAAGAAGAAGGATCACCTAAGCCCAGTAGGTCGAAGCGGCAGTGACCATTAGCATGGCACTGCACTCTAGCCTGGGTGACAAGAGTGAAACTCCAACTCAAAAAAAAACAGCAGCAGCTAGGTAAAAATCAGTATCTTTGGATATCCACATCTAAGGAAACATGTACTACTTAAATAATAAAGATAAAAACAAATTTGTTTAAACCATAAAATTTCAAATATTTACTTCTTTTTAAATTGAAAGCTCATGGGAAACTTACATACCATTCTGAGCTTCTTGACACCTCTTAATCCAGATACTGAAATTAGCATCTGCACCTGGAAAGAAAAAACTGACTGTAACACCACTCATCTGAACAACAGAACATATTAAGTCAGCAAATACTTACTGACTACCTACTATAACCCAGGCATTATTCTAGGCACTAGGGACTCAGCAGTGAATAAATCACACAAAAACACCTGTCCTAATAGAGCTTACCACAAGTCTGTTATAGCTATAAACATACCAAAAGGTTTAACGTAAGTTGTTCATCCTGGAAATTTTTGATATTCATCCAACAGTCAACCTTACTAACTTCCTAGATAAAATCTACATTTCTGACCACTCTCCCCACCCCTGCTCTCACAGGAGCTTCCTGTCACACAACAGAATCACACCTGAATCAGACACCCAAGATGCCATCAGTTAGGGTAGGGAGAAGGCCTCCATAACTGGCAGCTGAGATGAGATCCAGATTTTCCCAGATCCAGCTTCATCTTCAATGCAGCTACCTATTTTGTTTACTATTCTTAGTGGCTTTACTTATTACCAACCTTTTCCTACCAACACCATGAAGCATCTTCATATTTTGTGAAATTTTATCTTATCTTCAAGTCACAGGCAGTTAAGAGACTAGAGATGAAGAACTATATATTTACAGATAACAGTATAAATGTATACATAAATAAATCATTCACAGCTGGGCTCGGTGGCTCAGCCTGTAATCCCGTGCCTTTGGGAGGCTGAGGTGAGTGGATTGCCTGAGGCCGCGGGTTCAAGACCCGCCTGGGCAGCAAGACCTCATCTCTACAATAAATCAAAAAATCAGCCGGGCGTGGTAGCGCATGCCTGTTACTACGGCTACTTGGAAGGCTGAGGCAGAAGGATTGCCGGAGCCCAGCAGGTCAAGGCTGCGGTGGCCGGGAGCGGCCACTGCACTCCAGTCTGGGTGACAGAGTGAGACTCCAACTCAAAAAAAAATTAAAAAATTAAAAAAATAAATCATTCACTTCTGAAGACCCAGAACAATAATTACATCAAAACAGTCACAGTGTATAGAAAATATGCTAAAAAAACATTAAAAGTACTCTAAAAGCTTTCTTATCCAAGCTAACTACAGGCAATATTAATCTGAAAAACAAAAAGTAATTAAAAATTTCTTAAAACTTTCTAACTAATTTATAAAAGAAATTTAACGGCTGAGCTCAGTGGCTCAACCTGTAATCCCAGCAATTTGGGAGGCAGAGGAAAGTAGATTGCCTGAGCCTGTGGGTTTGAGATCAGCCCGGGCAACTTGGCAAGACCTCCTCTCTGCAATAAAAAATAAAAAACTCAGCCAGGTGTGGTACCACATCCCTGTAGTTCCTGCTAGTTGGAAGGCTAAGATGGAAGGATCACTGGAGCCCAACAGGTAGACTGACACTAGGGTGGCCATGAGCGTGCCACTGCACTCCAGCCTGGGCAACAGAATGAGACCCTAACTCAAAAATAAAATAAAACAAAATAAAAAAAGAAACTTGATTACACAGGGCTTAGAAATCTGAATGCACTCTTATACACACACTATATTCTAGAGGGGAACTATAAAATCAAAATTCTATTTGAATAGCCCAGTACTACAATAATCAGTAATTAGAACCAAGCTTCCTACCAAAGGTAGGGAAAATAATACTCTGAATTACAATTTTTTTTTACCCTGACACAAATGAAAGCCTAACAGTTTAACCTGAAGTTTTCCTGAAATTAAATTTAAAGTTAAATTTGTTTTTAAGTGAAATATCCTCAACAGCAATTATACCAAAGAGGCCTTCTTCTGAAGGCCACCTCTGAAATAATTATAGGAAAAATGTCAATGGCACAATATTAAGATATTACTCAGGAATTAAGGCAGAGAACCTTCTACTGCTCTTAAAAGGAACACGACTTAGAAATGTAGAAGCAGCTGGGCTCAGTGGCTCAGCTTGTAATCCCACACCTTGGGAGGCTGAGGTGAGTGGATTGCCTGAGCCCATGAGTTTGAGACCCACCTGGGCAACTTGGCGAGACCTCATCTCTACAAAAAAAAAAAAAAAAAAAATTGGCCGGGTGTGGTAGCGCATGCCTGTAATTCCAGCTACTGGGAAGGCTGAGGCGGAAGGATTGCCGGAACCCAGCAGGTCCAGGCTGCAGAGGCCGGGGCGGCCACTGCACTCCAGTCTGAGCAACAGAG